>NW_020664373.1:4201570-4316199 GCF_002925995.2 Terrapene triunguis
AGTATTGTCCTGATAAAATATGTGTGGCAACATTGTATGTAGAGTTATAAGATTCCCCAATATGATGTTACTAACACATGTTCCAAACTCCACAGCCCTGCCCAGGCACCAGTCAAGTCTGTCCTAAACAAAGGAAGGAAATGTGTGCTTGCCTTAATTTTCATTTAAGCAGTAAACAGAGTCATCAAGCAGGAAGGAAAAACAAGGGAAGTTCAAATAGGTGGGGAAAAAACAGCGGGGAATATCCTTCCATATAGACTCTTTGTATCCTGGGTCTCAGCTGGAAATGTTTTTTTCAAGAGAGGGACTGAAACTACATAAAGAAAGTATAAACACCCCAAGGCACCCTTCTATCTCTCTTCCTGCCCATTACACCCACTGAACCTAAAGAAACAAAGGAAGCATCTTTTGGACTCTGGGGGAGGGGTCCTGACCTAAAGAGTTTGGTCAGTAAGACTGCAGAAAGCGTATGGTGGGAAAGTTTGCTTTGCAACTGAGATAGTTTCTGAAGTAGATACTGGTAAATGTTTATCTTTATTTTTCTTGTAACCATTTCTGACTTTCATGCCTCATTACTTATACTCACTTAAATCTCTCTCTTTGTAGTTAATAAACTTGTTTTATTGTATTATCTAATCCAATGTGTTCAAGTTGAAATGTCTGGGTAACTTCATTTGGGGTAACAAGTTGTGTGCATATTATTCCCTTACAGGAATAAGACTTAATATATTCATACTGTCCAGGACAGGGCTGGGCAATACCGGGACATACATTTCTGAGGGAAAATCTGGGACTGGGAGTGCATTGGGATCACCCCATGATAGTCTTTAGGGCTAGTAAGAGCCAAGAGGTGGCTGGCTGGCTGCAGCACACACAGACAAAATTGGGAGTGACTTACATGCTGGAGACTGTTCATGGGCAGTAAACTACAGCAGTAAGGCATTGTAAAGGGCACCCCAGATTACAGGGTACAGGTAACATAGCTCCTCATTAATCTGGACTGCTTGTATGTCACACCCATAAAAAATAATAATAATGAGCCCAGACAAACATGCAAGTTGAACTTGGCAAGATATGTATACATAGTACCAAATTCACTGTTCTAAGATTCTGCAACAGCTGAACAAATAGAGTGAAATGGAGATGGAGTAAGATACTGAATCTTTATTGTGAATTTTGGACTTTTGTGGCTTGAAGTGAGGCTTTTGTTTTAGTAGAATCTTATGATTCATTATCTTTTTCATGGATACTGACAAAATTAAGGCAAAAAAATGTCATTGAAATTGTTACAGTTTTCTATTAAGATTATTAATGCTCCTTTGGAGCCACTGTGATCACAGTAAAAGTATATGACAAATTCTCCTTATCCATGGGTCATTTGCAAACCATACAAAAATTATGAACCATCTTGTCAATTTGCATTTAGGGAGCCTTTACTCCAATGGATCACTGACAAAATAAACTGTAATAGGTATTGTGCCAAGGCACAATTAAAAACCTTAATCTACAGATCTGCAAATGAACTATCTCTGCATACCAAAGATTAAATACTGATGACAAAATCTGTGCTTTCCTATACTAGATAAAAGTTAAGGCCCTAAGGCAATAATTCATATTATGGAATACTGCCCTTGGCAATTTCCCTTTCAAAATAAAGATGTTTTTAGGAGTCACACAAAACAGGCCCAAAAAACTACGAACAGAAACTTTGTTTTCCTCCTGTAACTCAAAAATGCCAGAAACTCCTGGTGGCAGGAGAAGTTACAGAAGCAGCTAAAGCAGTGACCAGTGAACTTCTCTGGACAATCCAATGGACAGTCTGTGTTGACTGGAGTTTCTGGTTGGCTGCTTGCTCTAATCCCTTCCTGCCCCTGTCCTTACCATTTCCTCACCTCAGTCCCATTCCATAATTGCCCTTCTTATCCTTCTCATCTCCTCTGCCCTGTCCTCCTCCCACTTCCTTTTGGTGTCCCCTCTCCCTTTGCTTTCTTTCCATTTAGTTTATCCCTTCCTACCTAAACCTTACTCCACATCCCTTCACCCCAAAAACTCATGTAACTAACATGCTGTTTACTGCAATCATATTGTTCCCTTAGCTTTATGTTACCCTTTTTTGTGCTATACTATTTCTGTGCTGTCTATTTAGATTGTAAACTCTTTGGGGAAGAGCACTGTTTACAACGGTCTATTACTGTATACTGCCTCATACAATGGGTCCCCATTCTCAAATGGTTTTGAGGCACTACCATAATAAATATGATTTATAATCAAGCTTAGCAGAATTCTATTTTTATTTGTTTATAATTTCTACAAATAATATATATATGTATTTTTTTCTATTTTTATTGGTTTATGTTTTCACAGTTGCAGGAAATTATTTGGGCCAGTGTCCTGTCTTCCAACAGTTGCTGATGCGGTGCTTCAGAGGGAATGTGCAGAACAGACAATCACCAAGTGATCCATCCTTGTTGTTCACACCCAGTTTCTGGCAGTCAGAGGCTAGGGACACCCAGAGCATGGGTTTGCATCCCAGACCATCTAGGCTAATAGCCACTGATGGACCTATCCTCCATGAACTAATATGATTCTGTTTTGAACCTTGTTATAGTGTTGGCCTTCACACCATCCCCCGGCAATGAGTTTCACAAGTTGACTGTGTTTATGTGAAGAAATACTTCCTTTTGTTTGTTGTAAATCTGCTGCCTATTAATTTCATTGGGAGACCCCTGGTTTGTGTGTTATGTGAAGGGGTAAATAACACTTCCTTATTCACTTTCTCCACTCCATTCATGATTTTATATCCCCCACTTAGTTTTCTCTTTCAAGCTAAAAAGTCCCAGTCTTTTTAATCTCTCCTCATATGGAAGCTGTTCCGTGCCATTTTTGTTGCCCTTCTCTCAGTGATGCAAGTAAAATCCATTTCTTACCAGCTGGGTGGGGCACCAGCTGGGGGGGCATGTGACCTCCCTACGTGACCCTCCATGTGACTCATTGCCCCGCCCCCAATCCGGGGGCCCCACACTCTCCCTGTCCCCTCCCCACATTCATCCCATGTTACCTGGGGCGGGGGGGGGGGGGAGAGAGGGGGACTCTGTCTTCCTCCTGCTGCACTGGAGACTTCGGGGCAGGGCTCTCACATGAACCGCAGCGGGGAAAAGAGCAGAACCCCCAGCCTTGCCCCGTGCCCTTCCATGGAGCTGCATCTCCGTCCTCCCTCTGTGTACCACGGCAGCAGCCCCACCGGAGGACAGGGCTGAAGGGGCGAGGCTGGGGCGGTACAGCTGCCGGAGGAGCTGCCGGCATTCTGCTCCTTTCTCCACTGCCCCTCCCAGTGGGGGAAAGGAGCAGAACTCCCAGCCCCCCCCCCCCCCCCAGCCCTCTCCTCCTGTGGGCTGCTGCTGTGTCTTTCCAGTACACCGTACCAGCCATAAATAGCTTGCTGGTACGGCGTACTGTAGCATACCAGCCTACTTGCACTGCTGCCTTCCCCAATTCTAATATATCCTTTTTTAGAAAAGGTGACCAGAACGCATGCAGTATTGAAGTTGTGGGCATACCACAGGTTTATATAGTGGCATTATTATATCTTCTGTCTTATCTATTCCTTCCTAATGGTTCCTAACATTCTGTTCGCTTTTTTGACTGCCGCTGCATATTGAGCAGATGTTTTCAGAGAACTATCCAGAATGACTCCAAGATCTCTTTCTTAAGTGGTAACAGCTATTTTAGACCACACAATTTTGTATCTATAGTTGAGATTATATTTTACAATGTGCATTACTTTGTATTTATCAACATTGAATTTTATCTGCCATTTTGTTGCCCACTCACCCAGTTCTGTAAGATCCCTTTGTAACTTTTCACAGTCTGCTTTGGATTTAACTATCTTGAGTAATTTTGTATCATCTGCAAATTTTGCCACCTCACTGTTTACCCTTTTTTCCAGATCATTTATGAATATGCTGAACAACACTAGTCCCTGTACAGATCCCAGGGGAACACCACTTTTTTATCTCTCTCCATTCTGAAAAACTAACCATTTATTTCCACCCTTTGTTTCCTATGTTTTAACCAGTTACCAACCCATGAGAGGACCTTCCCTCTATCCTAGGTCTGCTTAGTTTGCTTAAGAGCCTTTGACGAGAGACCTTGTCAAAAGCTTTCTGAAAGTCCATGTACAATATATATACTGGATCACCCTTTTCCACATGTTTGTTGACCCCCTCAAAATAGATTTAAGAGCCATGATTTCCCTTTACAAAAACCATATTGATTATTCCCCAACAAATCATGTTGATCTATCTGTCTGATAATTCTGTTCACAAATTATCAATATCACATGTCAAAATATACAAAGTAAATAACCTTAAAACAAACTCTAATAAGTTCTCAAGCAGTTTTTTTCCTATTTTGCCTATTCGTAAATGTTGACTATTATAGATGGAAATATTTTTTCATTGGTATGTGTGTGTATGGTGAAATCAACCTTTACTGAAAAAAAATCTAATCCTTCCAAGCCTATTTATAATGTTTAATAATAAATGACCAGATGGATTATGCTCCAGCTTTGGGAGCAAACAAAACAAAACAACACAAAAACAAAAATCACTCATGGGCTAAAACCTGCTTGTGAATGTTATATCCTTACAATGTGCCCCTATAATCAAATGATAATGTTAATATAAAGCCCAACCATTTGTGGCACCAGTGAAAATGGTACTTTTTACAGGGAACAGAGTAGCAGAGTTAGGAGGAGGGATAGGAAGACAAAAGGAAAATTGCAAAGAAGGCATAAGAACATAAGAACAGCCATACTGGGTCAGGCCAAAGGTCCATCTAGCCCAGTATCCTGTCTTCCAACAGTGGCCAATGCCAGGTGCCCCAGAGGGGATGAACAGAACAGGTAATCATCAAGTGATCCATCCCCTGTCACCCATTCCCACCTTCTAACAAACAGAGGCTACTGACACCATTCCTGCCCATCCTGGCTAATAGCCATTGATGGACCTATCCTCCATGAATTTATCTAGTTCTTGGCCTTCACAACATCCTCTGGTAAGAAGTTCCACAGGTTGACTGTGTGTTGTGTGAAGAAATACTTCCTTTTGTCTGATATAAACCTGCTACCTATTAATTTCATTTGGTGCCACCTAGTTCTTGTGTTATGAGAAGGAATAAATAACACTTCCTTATTTACTTTCTCCACACCAGTCATGATTCTACAGACCTCAATCAAAACCCACCTTGGTCATCTTTTTTCCAAACTGAAAAATCCCAGTTTATGAATCTATCCTCATATGGAAGATGGGCCGACCACATCTGCACATAATATTCAAGATGTGGGCACACCATGGATTTATATAAAGGCAATATGATATTTTCTGTCTTATTATCAATCCCTTTCTTAATGATTCCCAACATTCTGTTTGCTTTTTTGACTGCCGCTGCACATTGAGTGGATGTTTTCAGAGAACTATCCACAATGACTCCAAGATCTCTCTCTTGAATGGTAACAGCTAATTTAGACTCCATCATTTTAAATGTATATTTGGGATTACGTTTTCCAATGTGCATTACTTTGCATTTATCAACATTGCATTTCATCTGCTATTTTGTTGCCCACTCACCCAAGTTTTGTGAGATCCCTTTGTAGCTTTTCGCAGTGTGCTTCGAACTTAACTATCTTGAGTAGTTTTGTACCATCTGCAAATTTTGCCACCTCACTGTTTACCCCTTTTCCCAGATAATTTATGAATATGTTGAATAAGACTGGTCCCAGTACAGACCCCTGGGGGACACCGCTATTTACCTCTCTCCATTCCCTTTGTTTACTATCTTTTAACCAGTCACTGATCCATGAGAGGACCGTCATTCTTATCTCATGACAGCTTACTTTGCTTAAGAGCTTTTGGTGTGGTAGTTTGTCAAAAGCTTTCTGAAAATCTAAGTACACAATATCCACTGGATCCCACACACTTGTTGACCCCCTCTAAGGCCAATCTACTAAAGGAAAATCTCCAGAACTACAAAGTGGTGCACAATAAATTAAAAACAGGGAAATGTATCTTCAAAAATGTAGATTAAATAAATGTTACATATAGCTGTACAGATCTCATCATTTTCTTTCCCACCCATGGCTTAAGAAATGTCCCATGCTGCCAAGGAGGATTAAGCTGACTTTTAGATCTATATTGGTCCCATTATTCCAAGAATTGAGGAATAACCTTTTGTTTTCGTTGGGTTTAAGGAGAATTGACAATTCTCAGATTATCCTCCCTTTTGTGGTATGCTGTGGAATGTGAGTGCTGTTGTGATTTCTGTGTATCTGCCTTGTCCACAGCTGGTTGGTTTCCTTCTAGTGAATGAGTTCTTCCCATTTTCATCATTACATCTTGAGAATATGAACATTCATATCTCAAATCAAGAATAACCTATTTATATAAGCTAACTCTGGCCTTGATCCAGCAAAGCACTTCATTTTCCTATTGACTTCAATGGAACTATTAGTGGGATTAAAGTTAAGCACATATTTAAGCACTTTGCTGGATCAGGTCCTTTAGCATGACTGTATTCTATAGAAATACAAAGTTAAAAATACAAAGAACAACGATCACATAGCAGGGGCATAAACAACATGGTTTTATTTGGGGGGGAGGTAGAATAGTAAAATTATAGCTGCTGAATATAATTTTTACACTGTCTCATTGTTCTAGAAGGGGCAGTCCCCTAATAATTCACAGTTTGTTCTTTTCTGTCCAAAAGGGGTATATTCTCCTTTGATGGTCTCCAGTGCTTTAAGATCCTTTCTTTCCCCCAGGGTATCAGCTGGCTATTGGTGACCAGGGCCAGTTTGAAGGTGTATCCTTCAGCATGCTCTGTCTCCCTGCCTGGGAAATGGCTCAGCAAGCAGGGTCTCCTCCTCTTCTGAAGGAGATTTCTGTGTACCCGGATGAAGCTGTCTATGCTTCTTCCAGTCTTTCTGCAGCTAGGCTGTTTCCCCCCCCCCCCCTCTCTCTCTTTCGCACAGAGTTTAGTGAGCTTCTTTTTCTATCTCTGCATGCAGACTTCAGATCCCCTCTCTCTAGCAAGACCTGGATAGTTCCAGCCAGCTGCCACTACTCTAAGGCTGCTGCCCAGAGCCTCCTGATTGGCTCTTCCTTTCTTTCTTCCCCACCTCCTGCACAAATTCCATGTGCTGTTTTCACAAAGAGAGTTGTGAGGCCTGACATCAAGGAGTCCATGATTCTTTGGCGAATTTATTTAGTTGTTTTACAGCCTCTGACCTCAGTCCCATGGCTGGGTACCAAAGGGCCTCCAAGCTGCCATCTTAGCTGTAGTCTTTTCCTTGTCAGCATCTGTGAATGAGAGAGAGAGAGAGGAGATCCTTTATTATTGCTCCTAAGTAGTAACAGCAATGCAAGTAATATTTGTATATGCAATTTAGAGTCATAGAGTTCCAGGCCAGGAGGGACCATCAGATCATCTACTCTGATCTCCTGCATATCACAGGCTACTAACCCACCCCACAGGCCACTAAGTCACCCAGTTGTCCCTGTACTGAACCCAATAATCTGGATTAGACTAAAGTTTTACAGCCTTCAGGAGATTAACCTATTGTGTGCCACAGGAAGCGAACAGAACGGACAGAAGTGCACCAATGCCCAAGGCCTGTTCAATGTCAGGGAATCGATTTAGTGATTTCTCAGTGCTCTTCTTTTTTCTATTGTTGGCATTTTGCACTTTTGACCTGTAACTGAAAGCTCTCTGCAATGAGGCCCCATCACACCCATTTTGAGTTATCAACAAATATGAGAGAGATTTCCATTTTAAGATTTAGTTATAGCCCATTTATCTTCTTAGTGCCTTCACCTTATTAAGGAAAGTTAGTTTTTACCAAGGCCCCAACGCAGCACAATGGTAATACAATAATATTTCCTGAAAGCTTTCAGAAAGACCTCTTATACTGCAATTCCTAGTTGGCTGGCACTCCCTTCTGTCAGTGCTTTTAAATCATGCATTTCAGCAGGTATTACACACATATTTATTCATAATATGCTGGGTTCTTAGGCTGGAGGATTTTTTTATCATGGCTCCCCATGTTGTTGAAATTAATCATGGCCCGTTGGTCATTTTCTTCAGTGACTCCTGCCAGGAAATTGGTCATGTCTGAAATAGTGTTGTGATCTGAGATAAAATATTCATGTCAATAACAGATGGCTTGTGTTTATATGTCACGAACAAGGCTGCCCTGGCAAATTACTATACCTTACATTTTGCATTTCGTGATAAAGCTGACTTGGAAAGGCTATGATTATGATATTGATCCCCTTTATTTTTCTTACAAATTTAGTGCCTACTTCCATGCAACTTTTAAAATAAACTGGAGGGTTTCTTGAAAAATATAAATACACTTCTACCGCAATATAATGCGACCCGATATAACACGAATTCGGATATAACCCGGTAAAGCAGTGCTCCAGGTGGGGCAGGGCTGTGCACTCCGGCAGATCAAAGCAAGTTTGATATAACGCTGTTTCACCTATAACGCGGTACGATATTTTGGCTCCTGAGGACAGCGTTATATCAGGGTAGAGGTGTATTCATCTTTATCACTTGAGCATCATTTAGAACCTTATTTTAGCACTTAATGGGACACATTCTGCCCTGAATAACACTTGGAGCAACCATATTGTACTTGATTAGCTCTGTGGGACTGTTGTGTAACGTAAGATTAACAATATGACAGTCCAGAGGTCTATGCTGTAGGAAGCCTGTGTTGTGTCCCTCAGTTCCAGGCACACAAGGACAGGGAGGTCCACGTGGAGAGCACCAGATGACTTGCTTTGGTTAACGGAGAAGTGCTGTAGACAGTCTGTGAAAGCATTCCTTGGCCTGAATGATCAGTCCATCCAATGAGAGGCATTTGAGAGAAACAAAAGGGAAAAATAGGTGGCCTCTACTGGATGGCATCCCCTCCCCTCAAATAGCCTGAGCAGCGTTGCGTTGACTTCAATGGAAGTTGGATCAGGTCCCAAATGACACCCTCATTATTTTACTATCAGCAGTGAATAATCAGGTTTTTTTAAACCATTGTTTTTAAAACGTGAGGACAAATAATGAAACAATGATTTGCTTTCCTTACTTTCCCTCCCTCCCCCATTCTGTTTGGTTAAACACAAAATTTAAAGTCAATTTTCTTTCTACACTTAAATTGCAATCCTGCAATAAATTCGGCATGGGGAGAGCCCTATTTACTTTGATGTGCATCTGTGCAGACCACATAGCAGGACTGAGACCTTAATGCTTCTCTTGATTACTTTCAACATTGTGTCATGACAGTAGCTAGCTGTTTTCATCTGTAGATCTCAAAGCACTTTACAAAGGAGGTCAGTATCATTATATCTATTTTACAGATGGGGAAACTGAGGCACAGGGAAGAGAAATGTCTTGCCCAGGGTCACCCAGTAAACCAAGAGCAGGAATTGAACCCATGTTTCCTGAGTGATAGTTTAGGCCCCAAATCACTAGGTCACTCTGTAGCAGTCATTTAAGTTTCATTTTCAAAAAGATACTAATAATTAATTTGCCTGCTCACTAAAGATATTTTTTATCTAAAACTTTTTAATTTCCTTTTTTCCTTTATACTTGTTTAACAGAACAAAACCTACTGTAACCCAAATGTCTTCCATAGGGAACCTCCCCCCCCCCCCGCCTTGTTTAGTGACTGCATAAGATTACACAAAGCCACCTGCAAAATGTGTGACTAAATATGAATGCAATAGCACCAGATCCTTTTTTTTCTTGTTGAACTGCACAACTACATTTTCCTCCAAAAGGAGAAACAGCATGAGGTTAATGTCATGTACTGAAAAAAATTATATGGATATATGAGGAAATTAGAAAAACAGAAAGTTTCATGACACTTCTTGTGCTGTTTATCCCAATGCAAATTAAAATAGCTGAGCTATAAAAAAATCCCTAAAACATCCAGATTTATAGTGGAGATGATGACAGATTTGCACAAGCACTTCCAGAAGCCAATGTGTCCTAAAATGCAACTCAGAATAGATGAATAACTGAACAAAATACACAACATAGGCAATATGGAAAGATGTCCTGTAAGAAAGAGTGCATATGAGGTTTTAACTTATTACGGGGGGGTGGGGGGAGATTCAGCAACTATGATATCTGCTATAGGAATGGTAGCATTGACCATAGAATCATAGAATATCAGGGTTGGAAAGGACCTCAGGAGGTCATCTAGTCCAACCCCCTGCTCAAAGCAGGACCAAATCCCAACTAGATCATCCCAGCCAGGGCTTTGTCAAGCCAGGCCTTAAAAACCTCTAAGGATGGAGATTCCCCCACCTCCCTAGGTAACCCATTCCAGTGCTTCACCACCCTCCTAGTGAAATAGTGTTTCCTAATATGCAACCTAGACCTCCCCCACTGCAATTTGAGATCACTGCTTCTTGTTCTGTCTTCTGCCACCACTGAGAACAGCCGAGCTCCAGCCTCTTTGGAACCCCCCTTCAGGTAGTTGAAGGCTGCTATCAAATCCCCCTTCACTCTTCTCTTCTGCAGGCTAAATAACCCTAGTTCCCTCAGCCTCTCCTCGTAAGTCATGTGCCCCAGCCCCCTAATCATTTTCGTTGCCCTCTGCTGGACTCTCTCCAATTTTCCACATCCCTTCTGTAGTAGGGCACCAAAATTGGATGCAATACTCCAGATGTGGCCTCATCAGTGCCAAATAGAGGGGAATAATCACTTCCCTCGATCTGCTGGCAATTCTCCTACTAATACAGCCCAATATGCCATTGGCCTTCTTGGCAACGAGGGCACACTGCTGACTCATATCCAGCTTCTCGTCCACTGTAATCCCCAGGTCCTTTTCTACAGAACTGCTGCTTAGCCAGTCAGTCCCCAGCCTGTAGCAGTGCATGGGATTCTTCCTTCCTAAGTGCAGGACTCTGCACTTGTCGTTGTTGAACTCATCAGATTTCTTTTGGCCCAATCCTCCAATTTGAATCCACGTTGACTGTTCCTGATCACCTTCCTCTCCTCCAAGTGCTTCAAAATGGATTCCTTGAGGACCTGCTCCATGATTTTTCCAGGGACTGAGCTGAGGCTGACTGGTATGTAGTTCTCCAGATTCTCCTTCTTCCCTTTTTTAAAGATGGGTACTATATTTGCCTTTTCCCAATCATCCGGGACCTCCCACGATTGCCACAAGTTTTCAAAGATAATGGCCAATGGCTCTGCAATCACATGAACCAACTCCCTCAGCACCCTCAGATGCATTAGATCCGGCCCCATGGACTTGTGCATGTCCAGCTTTTCTGAATATTCCATGGCCTGTTCTTTCACCACTTAGGGCTGTTCACCTCCTCCCCATACTGTGCTGCCCAGTGCAGCAGTTTGGGAGCTTACTTTGTCTGTGATCATACAAGTGCTTAACAAAATGTAGTGCACAAGCAAATAAAAATGGTCCCACATTTTAGACTAGGAACTGAATAAGTCATATGCCAAAAAAAGGAAAGTGAAGAAGATACAAATAAAGCCATTAGAAAAGAAATGTTTTGCACTCATGTGCTGATATACTGATGATGCAGGAGTTGTTATCATGATTCTGCCTACACTACCACTTTTGCTGGTAAAACTTTTGTTGGTCAGGAGTGTAAAAAAAACACATTCCTGACCAACATAAGTTTTACCGGCAAAAGTGCTGTTGTGGACGGTGCTATGTCGGCAGGAGAGGCTCTCCTGCCGACATAGCTAACGCTGCTCGTAGGGGGGTAGTTTAATTATACCATCAGGAGAGCTTTTTCCTGCCAGCAAAGAACGGCTACACGGGACACGTTACAGGGGTGCAGCTGCAGTGGTACAGATGTGCCGCTCTAAGGTCCATAATGTAGACATAGCCTCAGTTTCCAAACCAGGGTGATAATTCCAGGATACTTCATCAATAATATGGGGGCTTCAATCAGAATATAAACACTCAAAGTTGATACTGGCATCTTTGATGCTGATTCAAACTCTTTAGGGCCCATCTTTTTGTATTTTGCTTGTACAATGATCAAAGCAGGACCTTGATCCTTTAGTGCTATTGCAATACTACTACTACTAATTAATAATAAATGCAGAATTGGGCAAACTTACTTAAGCATTCAAGTTAAAAATTGGGGTCCACATGTCTAATTTTAAAATTTTGTATTGTATAATACTTGATTGATATAGCTTTACCTCTTAATATTTGATATGATTATTCCCCATTTTTAATATAACCCTTTAAGCAAAAGTTAATGCCACACACATGCAAACCAATTGCATATGTATGTGTGTTCAAGCTATGTCAGGAAAATCTAATGTTAGAAGAGCCATGATCATATACTATCCCTCTTCCTTGCCCATTGCTAGAAACATCATCCCTATTTCCAGATTTTTGGCTATGGAATAGATTCTCCACAGCATTCAGCTTCCACGCCAGGGATATCCACAGCAGAGGATTTATGGGAAGTTTCTGTTCCTTTGTGTCACTTAAAGAGCACAAACAGAGCTCAGAGCCAGATTTAAGTGCTCAGCACTCACAGTTGGGACCAGATTTTCAAAAGTGCCAGTGGCCAGGTTCCATCAAGGCACCCAGGGCCGGCTCCAGGCACCAGCTTACCAAGCAGGTGATTGGGGCGGCCACTTCGGAGAGGGGCGGCACGTCCAGCTGTTCAGCGGCAATTCTGCGGACGGTCCCTCACTCCTGCTCGGAGTGAAGGACCTCCCGCTGAATTGCCGCTGCAGATCGCGATTGCAGCTTTTTTGTTTTTGTTTTTGTTTTTGTTTGGCTGCTTGGGGTGGCCAAAACCCTGGAGCCGGCCCTGAAGGCACCAAAACAAGGGGCAGATTTTCAGAAGTGCTCAGCACCTAACAGCTCCCAGGATGACACTTATGGCCAGTTTGTCACGGGATCTTATCACCCAATGTGCTGAGCACTTTTAAAAATCTGGCCAGTTATTTTGGTGCCTAGGAACTATACTCTTGAAAGTGTAGCCCCAAATGAATAATCTGAGCTCCTGAAAATCTGACCTCATGTATTTAAGCCTTAGGTAATGAGGCTGATTAGTACACTTGTGAGTGTTTAGTGCTTATATGGGTTCAACGACTAGTATGAGGTGCGTAAGGGCAGAAATCCTAACAATGACAGTTCTATTACAAAACCTGAAAGGAAGACTTCATATTTGCTTTCCCTCCAGTTAACATCCATTCCCTTTGGTACATTTGTGTTAGCATTTTGATGTGCTAGTGGCACAAACTCCACTTTAAACTCCCTGGTTTTGGCAGCCATGTTAACAGTGTTCTCACTAGGGTACTGCCATTTCAAAGGCTTCATCCTACTTTAAAAAAAAAGTGCTTTTTATGTACTTTATTAAATGGTTGCCATTTATCAGACCATGAAATGAGACAGGTACCGTACGGAAATTAGCCTTTTGGCACAAGGCATTATGTTAAGAGGTCAGATATAAATTTATAGCTTTTAAAGCCTCAGGGGACCATTGTGACCATTTAATCTGACCTTGAAGTCTCAAATTTAGATTAGAAGATAGTAACATGGGGGAGCACGGGCAACCTTAATTCTGGCATTCCCAATTTTTGAGTGCCTGACTTTGCAACCTTAAGGTGCTTTTAATTTAATTTTTTTATGTGCAATAATAAAATAAGCAAAGTTATTCTAAAGATGAATGAGTTATTTCTGTGCTGATAATTCATAAATATCAGAATGATTGTTATTTTATGGTGTAATGTGACTTAATTTCATTTTTGCTTTACAGTCTACAAGAGTTCATCAGAATAAAATAAAAGAATAAAGTCTTTAGGATCTGATCTTATCTGAATTAATTAAACATTGAGAAAGTATTAATGTATCTTATATCTAGGATTTTCCCTATAAAGTAGTAGATACATGTAAAAGAAGTGTAATAATGATGATTAGTGTCTGAATATGAATCTGAAAAAGAACCTTATATGGAGATTAATAAAACTACTAAAAAGTTGACAATTACTTTGTAAGTTTCCAGTTATAAATTATGGATCAACCTGTATAGCATGCATAACATACATATAGGTGTAAATATAGTCGTGTGTGTGTGTGTGTGTGTATTTAAAGTGGTGCTTGTTTTACAAAAAACTGGATGGAATACCATGGCTAAATTTTTCAGTACCCTGTCTCTTTAAAATGTTGTGTTCTCCTGAAAGAAAGGTCAGTAATGACATAGCTCTGATGATCAGCGTTTGGTTGGAGCAGAATTTAGTGCTCCTGAAAAACTCTCCAGCTGTGGGATTTTGTAAGTTGTGGCTATTTGTTTGATTCTTGCAAAAAATTCAGTAATGTGTTTCATTTTAAAACAGCAGCCTGATATGGGAGTGTAACATCTGTCCTGTTCTTTAATCTCCAGGTGAAAATAGGTTGTTTATACTAACATTGTCACATAACAATCAATGTCTGGCTGTAAATTTGAGGGAGCAGTTGTTCATGAAAAATAAGGAAAACAAGAAAGAAAATGAATGAAAATCCTGCCCCCCTTGAAATTAATGGAAAAATTGCTATTGACTTTAAGAGGGTCACAATTTCAACAAGTATCTCCACTACTGAAAGTACCTGTTCAGCATCATGTTTCTTCTTTCTAAAAAATATCTTGGGTAAATTGTGGATGTTATGGTCTTATACGTATACTTATTACGGCTACATACACATTTTGAAAGAATTTCGAATGCAGGTATATTGTATATGTCATAGCTTCTGTATACAATCTACAGTCTTATACTTAGCTATATGTGATATTGATAAAATACGTTCCCTGTAAATAATGACGTGGTCTACAATACTACATCAGGTTTTCACTGATAGCATTATCTATGGCATATTAATACAGGGGCTGAATGGCCACTCTCCTTCTACATAGCCATACAGTGATAACGTATTGAGCAGTTGTACCAGATCAGCTCCTTCTATGGGACAGTGAGAGAGACTGTAGCTCTGTGCTTTTTCACTAATTGTAGCCATTCCACTATTTCTGTTGCTTCTCTTTGCACTTCCATCATTTACTGGTGTCACAGCCTCAAGAAACTTTGCTGAAAGGGACTCTAAATGGAGCACCACAGCCACTATATGCAGCGGTGAAAGTAAAATAAATTACTTACCAGTATGGGGGCAGGGCCTTGGGCAGAAAGGGAGGACTGGGGGTCAGCCTCCCCCAGCCAGCCCTTCCACGCTGCTCAGCCCACGCCCCACAGGGCTCCGGTGGCGATTTAAAGGGCCCGCTCCGGTCGCTGCTGCAGTAGCAGTGGTGGCGACCGGGGGCACTGGGCCTTTTAAATCTCCGGGCCCGCTGCCCCTTCCCCTCCACCCATCGGTGGCAAAAGGGGCAGCGCTTTAACATTGGCTGTGTACGGGCCGGTACCGACGGCCACTTCTTATCGGTATGCCGTACCGGCCCACTTTCACCTCTGACTGTATTTCAACATTGGCTAATATGATACAAACACATTTTTCTTCTTGGCCTACTTAATTATTAAGAGTAATATTTACATGGAAACTTGTTGTTTTAAGTGACTGCTGAAGGAATTTACAAAAACTGGGTGCTTGCTGGAGGTGGTCTTCTAGTAAAGGTGGACCAGATTTGTACTCAATATATTTGAGGTGGTCTCTTTAAACATTAAGTTCTCTAATAAGGGTGGTCTCTTTTATAGGATTCCCTGTGTTTAGAAGAATCTATTTTCCCTGTTTCCAATAGAGAAGTTGAAAAGCTAACACACAGGTGGTCGGGAAAGACTAGACCAATCTTTTCCAATTATGAACTAGGCTGGGTCATTTGGAATCCCTGCTGGCATACAACACATAATGTGAGATGCTTATTTGATGTGAATATAACTCAGCCTAATGTCAAGTTTTAAATGCATATGGAACCTCCCGGTGTAGTATAAGTCCATGTATACCATAGCTATGCAGTGTCGGACCATGAATCAGTAGTATATCTCTGATATATTACAGATCATTTGGGGGTTCCTGCATATTCTCAACTGGAACTACAGAGCAGCATTTTATATTTCTGTCAACAGCTATCATGTGTTTTTAATAAGAACAACAGTCTGCAGGTGCAATGGTTATCTTTTGCAGTACATAAATTTCAAGGAGATTGCATTCTTTTTCTTCTCTAACAAAGACCACTGAGACTTGCTATGCATTTGAGACCTTGCCATTGAGGCATAACCTCTGACCCACAGTGCAGCATGCAAAAGAAGAAAGCAAACTCTTGGCCACATATGGAACACCTGCTTGAAACATCTGCAAAAAGCAAAGTTGGCAATTTAATGAACTGGACTCACAGCCCTGTTATTACATTACATCTGCAAAGATTCTAAAGGAGGACCTAGAATAAAAGTGTTTTTTATGATATGATTTGTAGTACTAAAACGTTAACCTTCTACAGAATCAGTATGAGCAAACATTAATGCTGATAAAGCCTGTTAGAGACACCAACCTAGCTGTCTGCTGACTATGAACAGTAACAAACAAAGCATAAACATTCTCCCTTTCAGTTGTGTATCCATAACCATTAAGAACATCCACTGAATGGGAAATAGGTCCTTAAGCCTGGAAAGTCAGTTGATATTCTTGTCTGTTAAATGGAGACTGCCAGATCATTTTTAGAATGTTTTAACTTGGTTAATTGTGATTAATACAATGACAATTGGACACTGTTGTAAAATTCTGCAGTGCTGCAAAGGGTCATTCATATGAACATAATTAGGACACAGCATATTCTGGTGGATAGAACACTAGACTGCAAGTCAGGAGACACTGGCTCTGCTATTAATGCTCTGCATGACCTTGGATAAAACACGTAACATCTCTCTTCCTCACTTTCACCATCTATAAAATGAGGACAATAATGCTCACCCACCTTTGTGAAGTGCATTGAGGTCTTGTAATGAAATCATTTTAGTTTTCAGCAAACTTCCTCATTTATATTGGCACTCATTTATATTGGCATTCTCACTAAGGGCTAGACTGTAACCTTACAATCTGCCCTGAGTAAGAGGGGGTGCATAGCTGTGGTGTCTCAGACACAGATAGGAGAATCAATTGTGACTCAGATAATCATGGTTTCCCCCTTTGATCTGGGGAAGCAATATGTTACTTCAATTTCTTTAGATCAGTTTAATCCCTCCTGTGTGTCCAGCAAAGTACTCTGACAAAGGAATAAGGGGTGAAGAACTAGGGGCCCTCCCACACACCCCTATCTCTATATCACCTGTAAATCTCACTGAAGTCAATAGAATTTGCAGATATTCTGCACCTTCCAGGATCAGACCCAATACGGTTTATTTGCTGTAATCACATTGGTGATTCTTCCATTATAGAACTTCAATAACAATTTTCTGCAGTGGCTTTGTCAAATATAAATCTTACCTAGTTATCTACAACATCCTAATCAAGCTAATTAGCTGTTACCATTTATCTGATTATTGCTGAGCTTATCTTTTCCACCTTGCCTCAACTTTCTCTTTGTTTCTTCCTACTGCAAAAAACATACCCTCTTTGTTTTCTCCTACTGCATGGTCAGAGCCTCTGTTCCACTGCAGAAAGATTGATACTGCTGTGAGTGCATCAGGATTTAAGGCTCCCCAATACAAAGAAGATGCTTACTTTGTTGAATCTGAGTACTTCGTTGCTTGGTATGAATTATTGCTAGTGGAACAAGAATTCTACTGGAGTATTTTGATCTCACAGAAATGTGTTATTTTACAGACATAGAAAGTAAGGCATCAATGTTAGAAATAAATCAATGAAATTTGGCTAAAAATTTCAAAAATGTCTAAGTCTCATTTTCAAAAGTGACTTAGGCACTTAGGAGCTTAAGTCTCATTGAAATTCTCTCTCTCTCCCTCTCTTTCTCTATCAGGCTCAATGACTGTTCCACTGTGGATAAACTCTTAAATAGCACTGGGGGGAGAGAGAGAGAGAGAGAAGGACTCTGTAGTCCAGCAGGTAGGGCACCCATTTGGGAGGTGGAAGACCCTGGGCCCAGTCCCCTGTTCAACTACTTTTTCTTCCATCCCAAACACATTGCCAAACTCATCCATTTCACCCTCACCCAGAACAACTTTAGCCTAGTCTCTTGTGGGTGTCATTTACTTTGTTGTAATTTCTGTTGTTGGGTTTAATGTGCGAGTACTGGGGATATGCCATACCATGGGAACAAAGGTATTAGGATGGCTCCCCAATACACCAACTCTTCATGGGTCACCTTGAGGAAGAACCTCAGGAAAAATTACTCACAAAAGCAATGATATACCTGAAATACATCAATGATATTTTCATTCTCTGAACAGACAATCTAAACTCCCTCATAGATTTCAACCACAACTTTAACAACCACCACCCATCCATCAAACTCTCTTTCGAACATTCATATACCAGCATCAACTTCCTGGACACAACGATCAGTTTCAACAATGGAACCCTATAGATGACTATATACAAGAAACCCACCAATCACCATACTTATCTCCACAGATCCAGCAACCACCCCATATGTACCAAGAAATCTGTTATGTACAGCCAGGCACTCAGATACCACAGAATTTGCTCTAAAGCGAAAGTCTGGGATACACACCTTTACAAGAACACTCCACCAGAGAAGTAGATCGCATCATGGAACAAACCATTCAAATACCCTAGAAGAAACAGCTTCAATACAAAAGAAAAAAAAAGCCCACTGACCACACACCCCTAGTTGTCACCTACCACCCCACACTGGCAACCATTCAGGGTATCATCAAATATCTACAACCCATACTTGATGGGAACCACATACAGAAAGAAATGTTTCCTGAACCCCATCTTCTGGACTCCAAACAACCCACCAAGCTCATCATCAGAGGCAAGTTCCTACAGACCAAGACACACCAACTCAACATGGCAACAGACCCTGCCATAATGACAGATGCTAAACATGCATATATATCTCCACTGTTAGAATGATCAATATCCCCCACACCTTTTGAGATCAACGGATCCTATACATGCCTATCACAACATGTGGTGTACCTCATCCAGTGCATTAAATGCCCAACAACAACTATGAAACCTGATAATAACTACTCTCTTGAATGAAATCACACAGAAAAATTATAAAAGAAAAAACACTCTATCATCCATGGGTCCTACATATGCCTATCACAACATGTGGTGTACCTCATCCAGTGCACTAAATGCTCCTGTAACAACTATGTAGGTGAAACCAGACAATCACTATGCCTTTGAATGAATTCGCATCGGAAAATGATAAAAGACAAAAACACCATATCACATATGGGTGAACACTTTTCACAAAGTGATCATACCATATATGACCTCTCAGTCCTCATCACCAAAAGAAACCTGCACAATTCTTTCAAAAGACAAGCCTGGGAATGTAGATGCATAACTCTGCTGGACACTAAAAATAATGGATTTAACAGAGACACTGGATTTATGTCTCATTACAACAATTTGCATCACATCCTACTGCCTGCTAGCCCTTAATTGCCCACTTCATTTCAAGTGGTCTTCTACAACATCTGTGAACAATCTGCCCAACCTAGTATTTAGCTTGGAAACTCTGGTTACCTTCTCCAGACCTAAGGAAGAGCTCCATGAAGCTCAAAAGCTTATCCATTCCACAACAGAAGTTGGTCCAGTAAAATATACTATTTCACCTACGTTGCCTTTTTCATATCCTGGGAATAACATGGTTACAGCAACATGGCAAACAGTCAAATGATGTTAATAGACCACCTATTATTTGACCATGGTCAAATATTGTCAAATATTCCAGCAAGAATGCTTTGGTGCAGGTGGTGTCCTGCCTTTCTGATTGCATCATGGTACCATCTGTTAGCAAACTTACTTAAATGTCTTGAGTACTCACTTTACTACATGCTAATATTCTTTAAAAAAATCTATTAGATTTTATTTTCTTTAAAGACATAACCACTATTAATGTTGCCTTCCAACTCAGTTTTTAGTGCAAAAATCAAGCCTTTTTTGCTTTGTAAGGTTCATAAAGAGAATTGTCCTTTTAATTGTTCTTTGGGTGTGTGTGTGTGTGGGGGGGGTTCCTTATATATTGTATAGATTCATAGATTCCAAGGCCAGAAGGGACCATTGTGATCATCTAGCCCTGACCACCTGTATAACAGGCCAAAGAACTTCTCCAAAATAATTCCTACCACATATCATTTAGAAAAACATCCAATCTTCGTTTTAAAATTGTCTGTGATGGAGAATCCACTGCAACCCTTGATAAATTGTCTTTTAAAGTTTTACTCCTTATTTCCAGTCTGAATTTTTCTAGCATGGGAAAATAGAAAGTTTCTCTCTTCTGTTCATTCCCTCTGAAGCATCTGGCACAGGCCACTGATAGAAGACAGGATACTGGGCTAGGTGGACCGTTGATCTGACCCAGCATGGACGTTCTTACATTCCTATGTCTTTTCCCTATGTTTTTTGGTAGCACCCAAAGGCCACAAAGATCCAAATAAGCACCAGCAATGCATTATGTTAGTCAATGTACAAAGAAATAGGAGCATATGATAAATAAAAATAAGAATATGTAGATCTTATATAACACTTTTTATAAACACTTTACGAAGGAGGTCAATATCATTATCCCATTGTATAAGTGGGGAAACCGAGGCATGGAAAGGTGAAATGACTTGCCCAGGGTCACACGGTAGGCCCTGATGATGTCACATGGGTCACAGCTATATGCTGATTGGGTCTCAAGTAGTTGGCAGGTTGAGAACCACTGATGAAGGGGATATAGCAGACTGCTGGAAATACCTGTTCAAATCTCAGCTGAGGTGCTACATGACAATGTGATGTTGGTAAATAATTAGATCTTGTTGTGATCTTGGTAATTAACTGGATCTCTTAATCTGGGAGAAAACTAGACTGAAAATACCGAGATGAGAAATTTGGCTTTGCTTTCAGTTTGGGGTTTGAATAAAGCCAAAACTCAGTAACAGCTGAATTTCTCCTGGTTTCATGCAAAACTGAATTTTGGATGATTTCACTCATTAGCTCAGATGTATCTGAAAGCTTTAGTCATCTTGCAAGCCTTTCAAAGCACTAAGTTTGATGTGATGTCCAGGGCCACCGGGGGGGGGGGGGGGGACAAGTGGGACAATTTGCCCCGGGCCCCGCAGGGGCCCCCACGAGAATATAGTATTCTATAGTATTGCAACTATTTTTATGGAAGGGGCCCCCAAAATTGCTTTGCCCCAGGCCCCCTGAATCCTCTGGGTGGCCCTAGTGATGTCTACACTTGGAGCTAGGGGTGTGACTCCCAGCTCACGTAGCCATATTCGCATTGGCTCTCATCAAGCTAGTGTGCTACAAATGGTAGCACAGCCCTGGTAGCATGGACAGCAGTGAGTGGAGGTATGAGCTAGTCCCCCCTTCCTCCGAGTACATACCCATGGGGTTCCGGAGGGTTTGTACTCAGGGCAACTATGCCATGCAGCCGCTTGTCACTGCCCATGCTACCATGCCATGTAACCCATGTCTAGTTGGTGTGGCGCTCTAGCACCTAGCCCAGCTAGAGAGTGATGAGTCTGCTACAGCCTTAGCTAAATGCTGTGTGGCTTTTAGCTCATACAGTACTCATGCATTTAGCTCCAGAGGCCCCAGGTTCAATCCCACCTGCTGACAAGCGGGGTCTGTTGGGATATCAACTGGGAAGTATCTGAAGTTTGGGATGCGCTTCCTCAGCTGGGAGAAGTACGTAATCTACACCTGCTTGGTGTGGTGTTCTGCCCCCCTCTACTGGCACCTAGCCCACCTAGATATTGATAAGTCTACTACAACATTAGCTAAATGGCATGTGGCTTTTAGCTCATGCAGTAGAGGCTCATACACAAAGGTCCCAGGTTTGCTCCTGCCTGCCAATGACCGGGGTCTGTCGGCATTACAGACGATTTTATTTTTAGTGCTCTAGCTCAATGAGAGCTAGCGTGAGTATATCCACACAAGCTGGGAGTCACATCCCCAGCTCCAAGTATAGCCCTAGCTGTAGTCTTGTGTTTGTGGTGGGGTCGATGTTTAATGGATAGAACACTGGACTGAGATTCAGAAGACTTTGGTTCAATTGCTGGTTCATCTCTGTGACCTTGGGCAAATCTACCCTGTGCCTCAGTTTCCCACCTGTAACATGGGGTTAATATTTCCTTCCCTCAAAGGGTTTTATGGGGATAAAATCTATTAATGGCTGTGAAGTGCTCGGATACTATATGAGGAGGCTCATCCGAGTACCATGCTAGATAATGACACCTGAAATCTTGCACAGATTTGCTGTTTTGTTGCTAATAATTCATGTGGCCCTAGAAACAACACCACACACTGACAAATGGATTTTGTATTGGAAGTGAGCTTTCCTCAACAAAGAAATACTAATATTAAATATTTCTTTTCATAAGTAAGCTCTGAACTCTCAAAGCCAGATCCTCAGTTGGTGTGAATTGAATTCAGTGGAGGTACATTGGCCCTCAGATCCTAGGCATGAGACGTTGAGTAAAGAATATTTTTATTGCCGTTCTACTCCAGTATGTCTGGCTATGCCACCAATAGTAGCCTCGGAAACGTCTGCCTCTCCTCTCCCAGGAAGTAATATGACTGAGCAAAGTCATTTGGGCCCTGATTTAGAAAAGCCCATAAGCACATGCTATATCCCATCTCTATTCAGGGCTCATTTTTAAACCTGTTCTTAAGTTCCATTGACTTCAATAGGGATGTCTTAAATAGGGATGCTTTCCCAAACTGGGTTCTTAGTTTGGGTAACATTTTCAAAAGTGGTCTGTGGTTTGAGAAGCTTCATTTTTGGGTGCCCACCTTGACACAAGGTGTGTCTGTTTGGGCACTCACAAAATGGAAGCCCCCAAAGTCACCTGCCAATTTTGAAAATGTTGGCGAAAACTTCTCTACTTTATCCTGATTTTTAGAGGAGAGTGATGCTTTGTAAAACACTGTTGGCAATTTTTCCTCTGTAGATTTCCAATAATAATTACTTTTATTGTTATTACTATCCATATTACTGAGAGGAGGAGAGAGGGGTGGAAGGATGACAAGACAAGCCTGGGAATGAAGAATTGGATAATTTGATACTTAGGTCCTGCCACATTGAGAAATGGAAGGGAAAAAATACATTACGCATATTCTTTTTTGACTTTTCTGTTTGGAAACAAAATAAGACACACCATATAAGAAATCACCCTTCAGTTTAAACTACTCATTCATATAAAGGCCTATTGTAGTCATTACAAACAATAATTAACCTTGATCTTAACTGACAGGATATTACAGAATCAGAAAGATAAACAGTCCTCTGTGTGGGAAGTTTCATTAACTCAGATGATGGCATCTTATGGAAAAGTGATTTCCAGGATTCGCAGGACAGCATGGACAAATCTGGAGTACATGGCTAGACTACATAAGCAACAAGGAAGATATACCAGATCAGATTAACACAATGGATGAAGCAGATTGAAGCAGGATCGGGATCTCTCACCACACCAGCCAAGGAGGAGAGAGAGCTATAAAGCACCTTGCTTCCCCAAATGAGGGAATTCGCCCTCTGTTTATAGCAAAAGGTGGGGAAGCTGTGCTTCCCTCCATTCCCCTTTATTTTAACCTCCTAATTAATGTATACAGAGGAACTATCTTTCTTGATGCTGGCCATGATTCCTTTTGGTAGTTTGTTTCACTTGTTTTTCCCTTTCTTTACCTGCTGGAAGGTTAATTTGGACAGAACGGGGGAGGAACAGGGGAGCACCATGGAGGGTAGAATAAGGATGTGTATATGTTATGAGAAAACTAAGTAATTGATTACCAAAGGTTTTTTTTTCTTAAGCTTTGGGTTGCTAAATTCAGTAAAGATTGAATATTTTCCACAAAAGCATAATTCACAGTGACATTCACATGTCAATGGGTATCCCTAGGACACTGCTTGCTAGCCTTTGAAACAGTCCCTGCTGTACTAATTATACATGTCCTAAGCAGCACGGTAGTGAGAAACTGCCAAATTGGGCCCTCTTGTAAGTTGGCGGGTATTGGTTCTCCTGGACTGGATCCCAGCCCACCTGGAGAGCAGGTGGAATATCTGGACAAGTGAGGGGAGCAGCAGTGGGTGGGTTTGGGGGGGCCCTTCATCCCTGGGCAATGGACTGTGCACTCTTGTCACTGGTACAATAGAGAAAAACTACAGAGAAAAGTGAGCACTGGCCCATCCAAAGGTCCCACCAGCGGCTTACATCCAATTCAGCTGACTTCAAGGGGACAACTCACATCCCTAAAGTTAAGCTCATGCATTAAGTGCTTTGCCAGATTGGGGCCAGAATGCTCAGTAGCTTGCAAGATTGGTGTCCATTATATGTACTGATTAATCAATACCTGCCAAACAAACTCATTCTCTCTTACCTGAAGACAGTTATAGACAGGGTGTGATAACTATGCACATCCAGTCTCCCCTGTTGCTATAAATGGAGTAATTAGCTATGACCTAATGATCTAGTTTGTTTTTTGGACATCATTTTATCTATGTCCATTCATTCGGTAATAATGCTGTTGTAACCTGCTAGTCACTGTGTGTTACAGATCCCCTTCTGTGTCCAATCCACTGAGGATATGGATCTGTTCCAGCTCTTAGCATGAGAGCCTGCCTGGCTCTTTAACTCAAGCTGTAGAAACTTGTGCTTTTAGCAATTCCATCACTGCTGCGATGGCCAAGACAACATAAGTGGGGGCTAATCCAAGATTCAAACCGCTGTTTCTATTATAGTTGAAAAACAACAAGTAAAAATGTCAGGCTCCTTACTGGCTTGATTTGGACCTTGGGGGAGGGATAGCTTAGTGGGTTGAGTATTGGCCTGCTAAACCCAGGATGGTGAGTTCAATTCTTAAGAGGGCCATTTAGGGATCTGGGGCAAAAATCTGTCTGGGGATTGGTCCTGCTTTGAGCAAGGGGTTGGACTAGATGACCTCCTGAGGTCCCTTCCAGCCCTGACATTCTATGACTAACACTGGCATAAAGAAGGGGTAAAACAACTGATGTCAGTAGAGTGCAACCAGTGTAAGAGCAGAATCAGGGACATATAGCAAATTTAAAAAAAAGTATCTTCTCTTCTTAGACAATGAAGCTTGCTAATTGTGATATTACTAATCCATTGTTTTGCAGCCACATTTTCACAGACTCATAGAATGGAAATTATTTTACTTTCCCTCTTTAATTTTTGAGCAACTGAATGTCTCCAATGTACTACCAAGGATTGTCAGCTCATATTGACATCAGTGGACATTCAAAGCACTCAGCACCTTTCAGGATTTTGCCCTTTCTGAAAATGGATGTTAGTCTGTGAACAGTCATTTTACTGCAAAATTCTTTGGTCTGTAGCTGACATAATATAACAATTTTGCCCAGTGTCCATTAAATGACCCAGGTTTTTTAATGCAAATAGTGCATAACAATAATCAGTCAGTTCCACAGAGTTTGGTTTTAATAGGTTGATTACAAAGTTCTTTATATCAGTTGAAGCTTGTTTGACTTTGTATTAACTGTGCATTAGTATGGTAACTTTCTGTTAAAAAATATATTGCTAAGAATCAAAGTAAAAATTAAATAGTAAATTAGAATGTGTAACAGTCTCGGTGTCGTATAGATATTTTCCAGGTGACCAGTGTGCCTGACTTGTAAAACAAAGCAAAAAAAAGCATTTGGAACTACTCTGAATTCCTTTCATCATTTTTTTTTTAAGAAATGTGTCCCAAATACTTTTTAGTTGAGCACATAATTCTCTGGAAACCATTTAGCTAATTTACAAAAACAAATCCACTGTTTGGAGTGTGGCCTGCATCTAACAGGGTATAATGATGCTGCCTCATGTGTTCACTCTGGAAACAATCAGTCACACACGTGCCAGAAATAACAGTCAATATGTGCTCTGAAAGTACCCCAGCTCCAAAGGCACATGTATCTTGTTGACAAAGCGGAAAACATAAAGAGAAGTAAGGGTCACCTTGAGAAGCATCACATTGTGGTACCCAAATGATATTTTACTTCAGTGTTGGTGATTTCAGACATTGCTCAACACCCGGGGCATTATATTTAAAAAACAACAACAACAACATTGTGAAGACGTGTGTGTGTGTGTGTGTGTGTGTGGTCATAGAGTTTAAGGCCAGAAGACATCATTAGATCATCTGACCTGCCCTCCAGGCCACCAACACTACCCAGCACTCACATATTAAACCCAACAACAGAAATGACACCAAAGTAAATGACACCCACAGGAGACTAGGCTATAATGTGCCAGAGTGAGAAGAAGAAGAAGAAGAGCTGGGAGAGGGAGGCTAGGGGAGGGGGAAAAACACACAAGGCAAATAAATGACAAATAATTTACTTTATTTGAATAGTTTTATAGCACAAACTTTATGGCTACATCTGCATTTGAACTGGGAGTGTGATTCCCAGCTTGCATAGACATACCCATTCTAGCTCTGCTTGAGCTAGTATGCTAAAAATAGCAGCTTGAGCTAGTTGCCCAAGTATGTATCCATGCAGTCTGGGCAGATTTGCTCTCAGGCAGCTAACCCAAGCTGCCATCATGGTATCCCAGCTACAGTGCCATTGTTAGCACACTACCTTAAGCAGAACTAGTATGGGTATGTCTACACGAGCAGAGAATTGCATCTGTCAGCTCAAATGTAGATGTAGCCTAAGAGTAAGTGAAGATATCAGTCAAATATCACGTACAAAATATGGTCCTGTTTCTGCAACCATCACTCTGACATGAAGCCATTATACAAGTAATCCTACTGAACTGAGTAGCTTTCATATAAATGAATTGCTATGATATGTTGCTAGTCCTATTTCCTACCATGGCCCTACTCATGGAGTAAGGCACTAGTCAATAAGATTGGCAGAATCAGTCCCATAATGATTATTTGTGTGACTAAGTATTGTGGGCTTGTGACTTATTTTCCTAAGGCTATCTGGTTAGAAATGTCACATTATGAGAATAGTGGACACTAACTCTGCCTCATTGACTAGAGAAGGAAAAGACCATTCATCAACCATTTACTGCATTTCCTGCCCACCCAACAATACAAATGGGTGGATCTGGTTGGTGGACCAAGTTGGGAAGTCACATCCCCAGAGGCACGCACTCACTGCTATCCATTCTTATGCTGTCAGTTACAAAACTATAGATATATACATGTAAATGCAGTAGCCATTTGGATAATGGTCTTGCCACAGATTTATACTGGTGTCACAGAGCTGAATTTGGATCGGAGAGTCCAGTATGTGATAAAATTTACCTTTATGCCTGGATACCATCTACAAAGCACAACAGACCTGCTAAAGATGGAGTGCAGATGATAGAACCTGGAGGCCATCTGATTGTTTAATGTAAAATCTATTAAGGGGGTTAGGGTCTGCATGTCAAAAGATGAAAAGATTAGCGTATATGAGAAATGTCAAAGAAAACAAGATTACAGTGCATGTGATGCATAAAGTATGAACAGAGGGTCTCTGCTGGGTCAGCTTCCTAAAGCTGCTCTTTTAATTTCATAGTGGAGTAACGTACTAGCAAGGAGTCTTTTTGTCTTCTGCACGTAACATGTATTCATTAACTGGCTTTGCATTCATGTTCAGTGAACATTTTCATGTGTACTGTATGTTTATTCAAATAATTAAAGTGGGATTAATAGGAACGTTAAGGGAAGCTATTTGTTACAAGTGACACAGGTCATGACTTACCATTTTAAGATCCTGTTTTCAGTTGCTTATAACTTTGTCAAATTTAAATAGTTTGGAAAATAGAAATTTTCCATGCTTGGTATCTGCCTCAGGCTGAATTTTTTGAGAAAGTTTCAGCTAAAATGGTTCAACCATTTCTGAGAATAAGTTTAGGGGTAGGGGAGAGAATACATTGTTTTGTTCATATAAAAAAAATCTAACTATATCACTGAGAAACTCTAGCACCTCCATGCTTTGGACATGGGACTTGACATCTGGCAAGGAGCCCATCCTGGTGTCAGTGACGTGCCTTTTGTCATCCCTATGAAAATCTGTCCAAATTTGGCAAAGCTATATGCCTCTGAAAAAATCTCAAGGTGCATATTCTCAGTAGAAACGTATTAGAGTTTCGCAAATTAATTCTCTGAAGATTCCATCTGCACAAAACATGCTTCAGCCCCTCAGAGCTCTTACATGTGACCAGATTCCACATGTGCCATCTCCATTGAGCATACTCCATCCCAGAGCGTCAGGGACTGAGGAGGACTTTCCCTGCAATTGGTCCTTGCATTTGCCAAAGGCCATTGTGACAGCTCTGGGCACTGGAACTGAGAGCAGGGAGACTGTTTCTCTTGTGATCATATAATGAAAGACTGTATCATTATGCATACACACAGGGGGCTGAATTAAGTTTGCACGGAAAACCTTAATTCCGAGTTTAATTACTTCTGAGAGCTTGACTTTTAAATTTGATGTTGTTTTAATATAATATTTGGGATGTCATTTCAGATCGTTTGTATCGATATACAAAATATTAGGAGACAAATGCTTTCTTCAGCGCTAGATAAATCATTTACCTTAAGTGATACCATCTTGTACTGCTCAATCAATATTTCAGCTTTTGTGTTCACCTAACAGAACCAGATACATCAATCAATAAGAACAGGTGTGCTGTCATACAGGACCCACATATATATTTACAGTTGGAGGGAGTGCTTATCAGTATGTACTATTACTGATACCCTTCACTAAGTTGTAAGACATATATGTTTGTCCAAATTTGCCCCTCAGACACGTACTAACAACTGCATATGATACACTAATTTGCACTAATGTAACTCTGAAGAATTAGTCCTTGGATTGTTATTGCATAGCTTACAAAATAACTAAGCATTTGAATTGTTTTTATTCTTTAATCTACATAATGTCTACATTATGCTGTAGGTGAAAAGTAAAAGAACGTTTATAAAAATATCTGGTATGAACATGGGATTTTGTTTTTGTTTTATGTACATAACTGGTGGAATTTGGTTAAACCTAATGGGTAAGTTTAAATTCACTGATGAGCAGAAGAGACCTGGGAGAATTTCTGACCTAGGTCAAACTGACTGTGCAAAATTGATAGGACAGAAAGGTCAAGCCCTCTGTTAATTAACCCCAAACCATGTGAGCATTATTAGATAATTACAGTAGTAGCTCTCTCCAAGTTGATTTATTATGTATGTTACTATTCAGACATTAAAGAAAGTAGTTATCCATACAATTTATAGTACATTGCTATGGTCCATTTACCAGTTAGATGGTAAATCCTGATACTTTAAAAAAAATGCTTTTGACCATATAGGTTTTAGTTTATAAGACACAAGTCAGATTTAGGGCCAAAAATACTGTCATTAATCAGACAAAACTACAACTGAGGTCTTAGAATAAGCAGAGACAGAGACTGTCGTCTCATTATTGACAGCAATAGGACCTGCTCCAGAGCCTATTAAAGTCAATGGGAGATAAGCAGTCTGCATGATGAGAAAAACAGAAGCTTGTGGGAAAATATGAGATGTCTTAAATATTGTTGACTGATAATTAAACATTCAAGAAATGCATTTATATGTATTAATGCTACAGGATTGATAAAATCTGGAGTCTGATCTGGTTTATATTGTTAATCCTCATATCCTTCTGTCATTTATCAAAACTTTATTTACGGCTATGAAAACATGAATGTATTTTGTTTATTCGTCATTTTAAATGGTTCTGAATAATATTCTATTTAGTGTGATAGGGTGTTTTATAAAAATAGACACTATCGTAGGAAGAGGGAAATATTTTGAAGAACTTGGCTCCTTTACAACATCATCCTTCAATATGGAGGTTATCCGGCCTTGTTAAATCAAGTTCTGTGGCCGTGGGGTACGTTTGGACTCATCTGCAGCCTCATGCTGTTGTATGCCCAAAGCACCGTGAAAATATAAAACATCCAGTTCCACCTGGGACTGGCCAGAAGATTAGTGGACACAATTGTTATTAGTGGACACAATTTGACCACCACAGCACACACTATATCATCTCCAATATTGTTCTACATGAAGTTACTTACACCAAAAAAGTTCCAACAGGGACAAAATGCAGCAGGCCATCTGCTTAGCAACACTAGTTGCCATGAACACATCACCTTGGTGCTATACTCTGGGTCCCTGTAACAAAGTGTATGCTAGCCCTTTCAGAACAACCCCCAGAGTCAGCCGTGCTGTTTCTGTGCTAGCTCATGATCAAGGCAGCATGCAGATTGTAGTACCCAGTCAGTTGCTGAAAGCAAGCTCTGCTGGGAAGGTGGAAACAGCATATAAATAAGTTCCCTTCCTTCACAAAGAGAAGATATAGGGAGGAGAGCACTGGCTGTTTGTACATCTCTCCACTGAGGGGGCCTGGAAGGACCTGCAGTGGTGGCAGCAGTGGCATCAGTAGCAACAGCATATTGGAGTAACTGTGAGAAGGGCCACATGTCTGAAAAAAGAACGGGGAGTCCTTGCGGCACCTTAGAGACTAACACATTTATTTGAGCATAAGCTTTTGTGGGCTAAAACCCACTTAAGCAGATGCATGCAGTGGAAAATACAATAGGAAGATATATATACACAGAGAACATGAAAAAATGGGTGTTGCCATACCAACTATAACGAGACTAATCAATTAAGGTGGGATATTATCAGCAGGAGAAAAAAAACTTTTGTGGTGATAATCAGGATGGCCCATTTCCAACAGTTGACAAGAAGGTGTGAGTAACAGTAGGGGGAAAATTAGCATGGGGAAATAGTTTTTACTTTGTGTAAAGACCCATCCACTCCCAGTCTTTATTCAAGCCTAATTTAATGGTGTCCAGTTTGCAAATTAATTCCAATTTTGCAGTTTTTTGTTGGAGTCTGGTTTTGAAGTTTTTTTGTTGGAGAATTGGGTCTGTAATTGAGTGACCAGGGAGGCTGAAGTGTTCTCTGACTGGTTTTTGAATGTTATAATTCTTGACATCTGATTTGTGTCCATTTATTCTTTTGCATAGAGATTGTCCAGTTTGGCCTATGTACATGACACGTAGGGATAGGCTTATGAGAGGTGGAGACTGGATTTACATAGAAACGGGACTTAGAATTTGGAACTCACTTCTGATATTTGAACTTAGCAAGCAATCTGGGTCTTGGAAAAAGGGGGAATTTATAATTAATAGTGGTGGAGGATGTACAGTTCATCTCATAAGAGTAATGAGAGCTTGTATTTAACAACTAAGGCTATGTCTACACTCAGAGCTGTCCCTTGGGTACGGCAAATTGGGGCAACCGCCCTGGGCCCTGAGCTTTGGGGGGCCCCACGGGTGGGGAGGTATGATGGGAGGTGGGTGAGCGAGCGAGGTGAGGAGGTGAATGGGGAGGTGAATGGCAGGTGGGCTGGGGGGAGTGAGGAGGAGCCCCCCTCCCCCCAGCAGCTCCTGCCCACCAGCAGGCCCCACCAATTAGCACCTCTCCCTCCCTCCCAGCGCCTACCAACAATCAGATTTTTCACGGCATCAGGAGGCACCATGCGGGAGAGGAGAGGAGTGAGGGCACAACACGCTCGGGGGGGAGGGGACAGAACTGGGCAGGGAAGAGGTCGGGCTGGGGTGGGGCAGGGGCAGGAAGAGGCGGGATGGGGCCTTGGGGAAAGGGATGGAGTTGAGGGAGGGCCTCAGCGAAGCTGGAGGGAGCACCCCCCAGCAGATAGGCACCAAGTTTCTAATGTCCCAGGCCCCGCACTCCACTAAGGAAAGCCCTGTCTACACTGCACAGCACTGGAGGCAGCATGTATGGTATGTGTATCTATACTCCACAGTGAAAAGTGAGCTGCATCCACACTGCGGTATGCAGCTACTTATGTCAGTGTAAAGCTCTGGCAGGGAACAGGCAGTGGGCAAAGGCTCCAGCAGCAGGGACACCCCTGCCAGAGCCTTTACTCACTGCCAGAGACTTTCCCTGCAGCAGGGAAAGGCTCCAGCAGTTCCTTGCAGTGAGAAAAGGCTTTGGCAGCAGGGAGCTGCCGGAGCCTTTCTCCACTGCATCCCCCCACCAGAACTTCCCCCATTGCTGGAACCTTTCCCTGCAGTGGGGAAAGACTGCAGCACCAGGGAAGCAGTGGGACACTGCACTGCTAAGAATAGCAGCATAGACATGGCAAGCCCTGCTTCAGCACATAGAGAGCTGTGTAGGGTACAGACCCTAAGAGTTCAGTCATGTCTTTACTCGCTTTGCATGTCATGCCTCACCATCTACACTGCTATTGATACCTGCTCTAAGGGTGCCTGCCGTGTATTTGCTCTACCAACCACCATAAGGAGTGTGCAGTGTAGACGTACCCTACAGTATTTTTGTTTAAAGATTGCATAAGTCTAGCACAACAGAAAAGTCTGCTGTTTCCTGATGCACACTCTTTTTGTCCCTTCGTTCCAGGGCTCCACCTTCCAATCTAGATGATGAACCCTTTGATCTCTGCTACCACACACCACATCTTTACACAACAACGCCTGCTCCACAAGAGATGGTGGGACACTTTTTCAATCGCAATTTCTTTGCCTGGCCATTGTTGTCTGGAGAGAATCAGCTTCGGTGTAGGTGGAAATGATGGAATTATAACTGTAGCTTTATACATTGCCAAGGATGCCTAGAGCTACAGGGAGGTACTTTTGTGCTCAGTGTAAACTGAAATAGGTAATCAAATAAATTAAAATATTTCACCTACAGGCGTGGAAGGAAGAAAGAGATTGTTCTTCAATGTTTAAATCACTGGGAGGTGCCCCGATACTGTGAGAGTGGGGGGCATAGAATTGCCCAAACAGACTGCTCTTGTTTCTCATTGCTAATTTAAAATGGAAATGGTACACATGCAGTTATTAGTGGTGAATCTTCAAAGACACAGTCCCTCCCTTTATCTTCTATCACTACTTCTTGTTTTCAATATTAGCTGTGTTGACAGCATAATCGTCATGCTTGAAATGGCACATTAAAATCTAGTAGCACATTCTTATTAATTACTACCCTAAGGAAGCTTGTTATTTCCCCTCTGTAGAACCTGATCCTGCATCACTGAAATTAACAAGAGCGTGTTATTGACTTCAGTGGCACCAGATTTCAGCACCTTATGTCTCTAACTTCCTTAATTTTGGAAAATATAACAAATTCCAACAAGGTACTTAAAAATCCCTTTTTATTTAAAAGTGCATCATAGGGAAATGTGTTTATAAAATCTCATCTTTAGTGTAAAGCATCAGTCAGTGAGAGACTGATGCTTTACACTAAAAGGTGAGATTTTATACACGTTCAATAAGTAAGATTTATGTTTGGCTCCAGTCCAAAGACAGAGATGGTACACCCACCCAACAAATGCTTGTTCATTTTGCAGGTAGCTAGACTCCAGATGAGACAGTGTGGCAATAACAGTTAAAAGTGTGGTGTTCTAAAAAGTATCAGTTCTGCTGTACAGCAGTTTAATGGATATTTGCTTCTTTTGTGTGTTACAGAGAATACATTTCAGCTTGTAAAGCTAGATAATCTTATAGACTGAATCTCACTATGCACAGAATTGATAGGTCAGTGACAGTGCAAGCTTCCCCTTTCTCATCCCACTGATCTATGCAAATCCTGACCTGGTCAAATATTAAATGAGAAGTTTCCCATTTACTGTAGGAATTACAGGAGTGAGCACTGTGTAACCCTGATTCCAAGAATAATATGGCATCTGATGCAAGAAGAGAATCAATTAAACATACTTTTCCCTTCTAAAATTCAGAGAATGTTCATATCAGGCCAAATATAAAGTAAATAATAGTTTACAAAAGAATTACAAAAGTCAATAAATGCATTAGGCCAATGCTCAGCAAAGTCAGACAGACACCAGTGTCAGAACTAGGGGCAAATGGCTTAGTTTGACTTCCTAGGATTTTACATCTGAATTAATAAATTCAAGTGAATTATAGTCTGTTACTTGGAAGCTAGCTGAAAATGGATTTTTCCAAACCAGGTTCACTTTCCTAATTATACTGCATACTAGCAGATAGATATCAGGTTGACATGTGCTACGTAAAAGCCTAAAATAAATTGATAGATTTGGTGGATATGATAATCTCAACCAGTCAGGAACACAGGTGATATAGAACAAATCACATGGTATTTCTCCTATCTCCGTGAACCAGAAACAAACTGGAAATAGAGAGCAAAGCTATTATCAATTTACAGCCACAAAAAGGCTTTTAATGACCCATTGCTTGTTTGCAGTTCCATTTCTGATACAAACGAAGGCTCAATTTGGATACTCTTATGGTTCTAGTAGAACAGGTTGTACAGCATTTGTATGTGTGAACTTATATGTCCATTTCACATTAAAGATATGAGGTAAAATCCTGGCAAAACTCCCAATGACTTCATTGGGGCCACGATTTCTTGACTTTTTTCTACTAGCTCTCAGTATGGCTCTATTCAAGCTATATGAATAAATGCAGAAAGTATTCCTCAAATATGTATTTAATTTTTAAAAATAACTGACAAGTTTACCTTCCTTTTATATATGCTTTCCATGACTATTTAAATAATCCAATTTCCGGAGATAAATGGTCACAGAAAGCAGAAATTTTATATTCACATCAGAAATGCTTTCATGCTCATCCAGTCAGAAGCAATGTCATGTGATTTGCCTGACCAATCACAACTAAACAACATGGCTTGATAGATAAATATTTGCAATCAATCCACAGAGTAAACAATTCAAACAGATGCAGTGTCTAAATTCAAATAGATATGAGGAAATTGTAATTTCATTGTGGATATTCCACCAGCAGAAAAAAAGAGGCTAAATTAAACAAATTAACTATTTTCTGCAAATTATTCATTCCACTTTGGTTCCTGCTAACTACATTAGCTCCTCTGGATCCACTATTTAGCACCCACTTAATGAGTGATATTTTGTACCTGCACAAAGATATTCAGTTGGCTATTGAACAAAGCATTAACAATAAGTCTGTTTCTGCCATGTTTATTCATATAGAGTAGTACCTTACTACATACATATGGGGTATGGTACTACTCAGGGTTAGAGTCTGCCATGGATTCTTCATTGTGAATAAAGCTGCATAATTCCACTGACATCGCACACCACGCATACTCTGCTGTCATGATTACCATGATGTCATCAGAACAACCTGGTGTTTGAACTGTAATATACCTCATAGTTACACCTCTAATATATCCTTTTTATCAGTGGTAAATGACATACACCGCACCAATCAACTTTAATATTTTTCAAACATATTCAATAAAAATATTCAGCAAATGCTTTCTAATGTGAGACGCAAAAATGTACTAAAACATTTTGTAGCCCAAAGTCCAGTGTGTTTCAACAACAGCCCTGGGAACTACAAGTTGTGGACTACAAGCTGCGGCATGTTGGGAGAACTTCCCAGTTCCTGACAGGATGTACCCTCAGCCCTCCGAGCAGGAGGTCTCAGCACTGACTGAGCTGGGAGCAGTAGCAGGCAAGCAGAGAGGAGGCTGCTGGACTGTAATCCTATTCTATGTTCTTTACAGAATAAAGCCTTGTTCCTGGTGGTTTATCTGAGTGGCTGTGATCTAAGGTGAACACACACTGACACACACCACAGAGCACATAAGGGAGCCTGAGGCCCAGTTTCCCAAAGTTGTGTAAAAAGTCACAAAGCAGGCTTTCCCTATCTTGAACAACTTCATACTGGGCCAATGAACAGGAGAGGGGCTACAATTTTATGAAATGTTCTGTCAATTACTTCAAACCTGGATGATAAGTAAACAGAGATAATTACACCTAACTGGCAGTTACAAACTAATCTGTTTAATTTATGTGGGGAAATTTTACTCCCACTGCAACTTGCATGGCCTCCCATCAGAAAACATGAAGAACATGATAGAAAATATTGTATACTGTTGTATAATGAGAACAGATGGGCCAAGATTTAAAAAAAAAGCAATTAGTAACTTTGTGTGTCTCATTTCTTGGGCACCCAATTTGTGAGCGTGCTCAGCACTTTCTGTAGATTAGGCCCCTTTTAGGAATATCAGATTAATGCAACCAAAAATCACTAGTTATCTTCTAGATCTTGGCTTCCATTTGTTAATGGGGATTAAGTCATTTTTTATTTCCATTTCAATTTAGCACAATCTGCGGATACTAATGGATTGCCCATTATCTTTATTAATATTATCTTGCATTTATATAACATCATTCAGAAATATCCCAAAGCACAGTATGGGGTTTGAGTGAAATCCTGGCCCTGGGTGGAGACAAAAAGGCACAAAAAGAGAAGGGGGAAAAAAGGTGCACGATAAATAAATTGAACAGACTGGCTTAACACATGTTAAAATCTATATGCCATGTCTGCACTAGATGTTTAGAAAGTATTAGCTAACACCTTCTAACTGTACATATGAAAGTCCTAATCAATACAAACCCATTGTCACCAGACACACAGAGGGTAATTAACAGGTATATTGGGGTCTCTTTTGCCCTGCTATATCTGCCTGAAGTGGCAGGGTGTCTCTTGCATCTGACATAGATGACCACTACCACCTCTGATCAGGCTTTTGGGTGAAAAGCAAGAGCTTGCTCATGTGTCACTGAAACACAAACAACTGTGGGGTGGAACATAGCAGCCGCATTGTGCCAATTACTGATATCTAATAAGTGAAAAATTCTATACCTAGAAATGGATTTTCTAACATGAGCTTCCAACAGTTCCACACTAATATTATAAAGCATCTGCATGCTAACACATTTTGAATCCAGGTGTTGCCTGTAGAGTAGCTTAAGTCTCTGTGGATTTTTATTTTATTACCATCTAAACTGGTGATTAATCTTGTTGTGATTGTAATTGGCTCCTCTCAAGATGAATACATTAGGAAAGATTAAAAACAAAAATAAATTAATATCTAATATTCAATAATGGAGTTTAAAAATTGCATTTAGGTAATTTCAACCTAAAGGATCCTAGAGTTCTCTATGGAGACTGAGCAAAATATAGAAGATTTTGCACAAGGCCCCATCAACCCTTCATGGGGAATAACATACGGAAACAGGAAACTCTGTGTGTGGATTCCTTTGTACTATGTCCCAGGCCTCTTTGCCTCAGGAGCTGGAGACTTCCTCTTCAACCACAGAATAAGCCGCAGAGTCACCCTACCCAACTTGTATATCTCAAAAGATTGGCTGGACAGCAGCATAATCTGTGTAGAGGCCCATTGTTTCCGCCCTAACTCAAAGTCCCTGGAAGCCTTCTCCCAGCTCCACAACATCTTCTCTCTTGGAGTCAATCTCAAAAGGGGTTTCCCCAGATCCCCCTGCTCTAAAAGGGGGTTGCATGTCACAAAGGGACAGTTTGTAAATTATGGACAGATCCATCCTCCTCCTCCTCAGATGTGTATTTGGATCCCAGTAAGGAGTTTTCTGGTGGAAAGGTGGGAGTGCATGTGAAATGCTGCAGAGGTGGCACACCCTCACCCTGGTTTCCACGGAATGAGTTTTCATACTCTCCACAATTTGGCCATCAGTTTTTATTCTGTCCTTACTCTGTCAAAACTCCTATTTGGACCCATGTATTTTTAAAAAATGGATGCATATAGATAATTTTGGACTTAAACCCCTTATCTAGGAGCTTAATTTCAGGTTTAAAATCAACAACAAAAATCTTGACCTTGGGTCAGTTCACCCAACACCGAAATGCAACCACCTTTGTGTTAGAGCTGTTCTGCACTTGCAAATTAGACAGTGAGCCAGATCCTAACCTCGGCATTAGCCCATTTGATCCATTTTGATGTGCAAAAGAGCCAGAAGGTGGCCTTAATAAATCAGCTAAGGATTCTTCCAGCAGGGATAGAGTTCACATAGCCTGCTCTGTGCTGCCCTTCCCAGTATAGAGGGCATGTCAGGGAGGTACTGAGGGGGTGCAACTGGCTATGGCTGGAGTATGGTTTGTTCTAAAAAAACCCACTCATGTAACAGCCCATAGGTGCCAATATAAGCTGTTGAGGCTGCTCTAAGTTATGCATAGTGACTAACTGGTCCCAGGAGAAGAGCATAAAGATTAATTAATCCACTTTTTTGCCCCTTCCTCAGCTGCACTGAGCAGAACTTTTGTGCATCAGAGGATCTTGGTCAACAGATTTTAAAAACAGGAGCAAAGAATTACAGGATGAAAGATATTAACCTGTGTTGGAATTTAGCCAAGACCCCAGGTTTAATAGCTCTGACGTACCTTAGCATCTTTTAATGAACATGGATGGTTATGTCTTCAGTTTAATATTTTACCCAAAATAGTAGTGTTAATATACATAAATGTGTAATTATATGATTCATAGATTAATCCATTGTGGAACAGATGTTACTGTACATCCTTTAGTAGGATCCCGTAAAGCAGGTTATAAAGTATAGTAATAACATGTAGACATGCTTAACTAATGATGCTATAAGAACATATTCCACCACACATTATACAATAGAATGAATATTGTGATCTGTTCTAAATACATCCCCTTGAAATTTTACTGTAAAGAATACAATAGTGTGAAGGGTGACTAGACAGTGCCCGAGGATGATAGTCATAGTCTTCTGGGTTTATCAACCTGTCTTTGTGGACCCAAATTTGAAAATTTTGTCCCTCATTTCCAATATTCCCCACACTACTGTGCACACTAACACTCCCAAAATTAAGGCAGTTATCCACCTGCATCTCTTTTATATATTCCTTGAATATGCCACAAGAATCTAATCATGTTTACTTGGTTCTGTTCTGACTAGACAATGCTAACTCACCACAACTACAGTTAATTTTTGCCCATGGAGCCAAGCATCTTATTGATCATGAAGAACACGACAAATTTTTTATTCAGTTTCACATATTTTTAATATAACCAACTGGCAAGTTTAGAAGACAAGTTATATTTTTCATATGCTAAAGAAATTGAGTATGCAGGCTTAGAGAGCTTTGCAGGGTGCTCTCATCTGCCTCGGAGCTTAATTTAAACAGAATCAGTTCAAAGCACTTACATCAAAGACCTCATTATTTCCCATTAAGGACTGTAGAGGTGGGTTGGGCAGGCTTTGAGTTGTGCATTGAAAGCCTGAAGCAACTTTGTATATCTCCAGGCTTGTTCAGCTCATGTTTTCACTAACTGAAAAGAACGCATCATTTTAGGCTTACTGTACATTATAGATACCACTAATATTTCAGCTGTCCGATATTTAAGATCTCTTTAACTCATTCACGAAGGGATCCCGGACCATAAGAGTAAAGAACTCTTTGGCCCCATTTTTGATGCTAGCACATGACAAAATAGTTCAAATTTTCATGCAGTTTATGCAAGAGAAACCATGCCTTCAGCAGCACTCAGTGATGGTGCATCGGGAACGCTGATTATGTCAGCAATTCTAGACTCTCTGAGCTGTTTTCAGTGGTTGTGGGATTAACTCTTGGATGGAAGAGTTATGGGGAAGGGGAAACTGATGGGAGTTACTTCTGGGCAGGTCCTACTGGCACCTTCAGAATCCTGGACTATAGTGACAATGGAGAACATGGAGACAATGGAGAACATGTTTCATAAGCTGTCCTTTTGTGCCTGACACACCCGCAGTGACCCATTGCTGTCTCCTTAACAGCAACAGAGACACCCAGAGCCTCAGTTGCCATCCTAGGCGTATGAAAAGCACATTAAATAGAGGAATGCTATGATTATGGAGAGGGGGGATTGTCTAAATTGTGGAGGGGATTCTCTATTTTTTAAAAAAAGGAACTAGTGTGGGAGATAGAGGGATGGTGGGAAATAATCTATAGATAAGATATAGAAACTTCAGAATGGAAGAAACTTTCTGCTCCCTTTGTTGGTGGAAATGGAAAAGAATGTCTATAACGAGTCTCATTTACATATGTTACATGCCCACAGTTCCACCAATCACACTTGGAAATCACCCGAACTATGCCACCCAGGGCATGGGCTTGATCCAATGTTGTTATTCTTTAAGAGGGACTCTAGACTTACTGAATTTGACCCTATTGCTACTGTTAACTGGCTAGCAGAAAGATTAACTGCCTAGCAGATCGGAGAAAAACAAATCAATACAATTTTATAAACATATATTGTGACTCTAGAGTCATTTTTAAAAGAAAAGGAGGAAGCAAATCTTAAGGGACTCTGTTGAAAGTATTTAATATTTGATTCCCCCCACCACCCACAGTTTCTCATGATTGCATCAAACTTGTGAATTTCCCACATTCAAAATGGCCGCTGGTGCCCATTATAGAGTAGAAGCCAAGCTGCCCAGTGTCACATTGGCAGTAATTCCCTGTAGTCTTGGCATATGGCAGTGAGGATGCCTATAGCAGAGCTGGCCCCCACCTCCCATGGTTTTGCAATGAAACTGAAGCCAGGCTGCTTTCAGGGAAGATGGCAGCTGCTCTAAAGTGAGGGATTAAACAGGAAACTATAAGAAGCCTTGTAGGCCTAGCAGAAGAGATCAGGGAATAGGGGGTGTGGACAGGGATTACAGCAGTAAAATCACACACTTACTCTGTTTAGGCATGCACACATATCTGGTTACTTTTTCAAGAACACTGATAATTGGTTAGTTTGTTTTCCTAGTCACCTTTCTAAGAGAGAGAGAGAGAAAAGAGTTTATCTGAAGTGGGGATTAAATTATCCATCTTTCGGTTCTTTCCCATCCCCTTTTCCTTACTAACCCACCATATCCCTATCCATAGCCTCTTTACTCCTAACTGCTGGCAGGCGCCTCTCATCACTGTGTTTGGTGCTGATCTGCTCCTGTCTTTTACCACTTTTTGTTGGCTCTGAAGAGCATGAGGCAGTAACAACATACCTGGTGTTCTTTTCATGATAGCATCAAGAACATCATTTTCCCACCAAAGGGACCATAGCATCAGACAAGTTTTTTGTGGATTTTTTTTTTTTAACGGTGTCACGTGGAAAGCAAACATTTCCTTTCATATTATTGACATATTGAACAAGTAAATATTCAATTTTTGGACGATCAGAGTACAAGAAACCTATTCACCAGACAAGCCTTTGTTATTTTGCTGTGCAAGATAAAAGTTGACTTTTTTCCAGTGTTGAGTCATTTTTCCTCAAGGTCCTAGCAACAAAGAGGTTCTGTTTTATTCACTTCCTGGCATCTATTTCCAAATCTGATTACTTTTGTATTATGGGGGAAGAATTAAGGAAAGATAGCGTACCTATCTCATCTTTTTGTCTCCCTTCCAGATCATCCAAAATGCACTTCCTTGATGAGGTAGACTATACCACTTCCCTCTGTGGATTACTTCAGAAGCTTCCTCTTGCTCATGGCATGAAGTTTACTCCTTTTGTCTTACATTTTGGGCCCTGGAATGACTCTGCCATACACCTTGGAGCTTTTCACCCCTTTGCTCAGTCAGTAATGGCAGCCTCCACACTTCTGTTGCTTTCCTTCTCCTACTCTCATTTTTCCAGCTCATACACAGCCCACTGTGCCTGAAGGGACCTCCCAACCTACCTGCTCCTCATGTAAATCTCTCCTAATAAACTATGTCTCCATAAGGCCCACAAATGTGTCATTGGTGGTTTTTAAATAACAAATTAAGAAAAGAAATGTTAAATTATCTGAAGCGATTCCTTCCTCTGGGTCTTCTAGATTGCAAATTCCTTAGAGCAGGGTCATACTGACATCTGCATCTTGTACAGCACCATGCAAACTGTTGGTGCTAAACATATAAAAACATGTATTAATAATACACAAAGCAGCACCAGGGCCATAAAAAGCCCTCAAATCCCTCCTCCCCCATCTTCCCAAAAAAATGTGGAGAAGACCTGCTTTAGAGGAAGTGCACAGGCAAGACTCCACAACATAGAATTGGGCTTGTAAAGCCCAGCATAAAATTTACGTTTGAGTTGGAGTAAGGGCAATGTTATGGCCCTGCTGATAGTGCCTCAACAGCTATGAACCCCTACATCAAGGCCATGCTGGCATCTAGTCAATATTCTAGTCCAAGGGATGGAACAGTGTGACTGTGGATGGACTTTGGAGCTGCTGCACACCATGACCATGGTTAGGAGATAGGTTTTGAATCTCTGCTTGGGGGCTTTGTTCAAGGCCTCTTTACTGGGGCTTCGTTCAAGGAGCAGGGCCTTAGTTTCAGTCAGGCATGATGAGGATTGACTGGAAACAGAACACAGAATTAAAATAATTGCAATATGTGACAAAGTTAGGTCTTTATTTTATTCATTATTTCCTCTATATGTAAAGAGGAATGTTTGCATTCAGGTTTTTTTTTAAAACGACCCCATCTATCCTATGTTCTAGAGCACTCACTGTTCAATCTTCTCTTACATCCCTTTTGGTCATGTACAAATAGACAGAGCTATTGGGCTGGTACTTAAATTTGTTAGACTTTAATAGATCTTTATAGTAAAGATACCGTATTTCAGGAGACACAATGATTGATCATGACATTACAAAGTGCATTTGTGCTCTCAGGGGTGCCTTCAGAAAACTTCAGAGTCATCTCTGGAATGAACATGGTATCAGACTGCAAACAAAAATTGATGATTTCTGTGCTGTCATCACTGCACTCCTCTATGGCTGCGATATGTGGACTAATTAGCAATACCACAGAAACACTTGGACAATTCCACCTACAAAGTCTCCGGCGGATAACAGGAATTAAATGGCAAAATCTGGTTCCAAACACCAAGGTCCTGGAGTGCTTCAACATCACAAACATTGAAGATTTTATAGTGACAGTGCAGCTGAGATGGTGTGGTCACGTGGTCTGTATGTCTGAATGTAGACTAGCAAAGGCTGTCTTCTACGGGGAATTGCAGACTGGAACTCAATTTAGGGACAGACCAAGAAAGTGTTACAAAGACATTCTCCAATCTCGACTACAATATCTTGGAGCTCTTGGCCCATGACTAGATCCAATGGTGGCAACTCTGTCATCTTGGACGGAAAGGCTTTGAGAGTTTGTGGGTTGCAGCAATCAAGGAGAGACATAAAGCTAAAAGCAGCACACATTCATCTACAATTGTCCTCACTTGTGGCACTTGTGGATGGGGCTGCAGGTCCAAAAGTGGTCTTCGGTCCATCTAAGGACTCATAATAAGTGACTGTAACTCATCAGCTGAACTTGATGGGAGACTCCATCATTATCAATTGTTCTTAACACAGAATTGGAATCATGAGCTGCAACTGATGAAGCTCTTATTCACATGAAAGTTCAAAAGTACAGTCCAAGTGTCTTGCATGTTACTACCTTATAGTGCCCCCTGCTGGCTGAGTGTAGGACTGCAGTCACTCTTTGCCTCAGTTTCCTCCTCTCAAGGGTTATTGACTATCCAAGGGTTCATGTGGCTCAGTACTTCTGTCATGGGAGCGTTAATAACTCACTCTTTCATTCCATAGGGCAAAAGCTCTGAAGGTGAAATTCTGAAAGCTGAGTTCACAATGTGAACAAGTATAATGCAACTCTTTTTGGGTCAGTGGCATCAAAGATTACATTAGTAAACTCATTCCTTATGATAACATATCTATCTTGAGAGATTGTCTTGAGGGACAATTTAAACTTCTCTGAAGTTAGACTTATTTTTGAAAATAATAGGACAGAGCCTTAGCTGATGTAAGTCAATGCAGTTCCATTGACTTAAGAATTATATTGATTAACAGCTGAAGATCGTCCCCAGTGTTTACAATTATACCTAAAGTATACTCAGTAGTGACTTGGTATGATACTGAACATCTAAAATGATTGTTTACATTGCAGAAGCACCTACAGGCTGAAAACAAAATGATTATTTATTATTTGTATAACCATAGTGCCGAGGAGCCCTAGTCATGGACCAGGACCCTGTTATGCTAGGTGCTGTACAAACAGAATGAAAAGATGGTCCCAACTTCAAAGGGCTTGTAAGACAAGAGACAGCTGATGGATACCGACTGATGGGGGAACACAAGCAAACACTATTGGTTAGTATGATAGGCAGTGGTCTTTGCACTCTAGTAGCCTCATTGTGCTAGGCATTGTGTATATAGACATAAACAACGAGCCAGTCACTGACCTGAAGACTTTACAATCTAAATACACAAAAGAAGGATTCTGATCAATATTTCACCAAAGGGGAACTGTGGGACAGAGAGTATGGTGATTTGCCCAATGTCACAGAGCAAGTCTGTGGAAGTCTAGAATTCAGTCCAGATCTTCTGAGTCTGAGTCCAGTACCTTAACCTGATGATTAGCCTTCCTCTCTGAGAGGATGTCTAAGGCTTGGTCTACACTTACCCCCCAAGTCGAAGTAAGGTACGCAAATTCAGCTACGTGAATAACGTAGCTGAATTCGACATACCTTACTTCGAACTTACCGCGGTTCAGACGCGGTCCACACGCGGCAGGCAGGCTCCCCGTCGACTCCGCGGTACTCTTCTCGTTGAGCTGGAGTACCGCAGTCAACGGCGAGCACTTCCTGGTTCGATTTATCGCGTCCAGACCAGACGCGATAAATCGAACCAGGAAGTTCGATTTCCAGCCGCCGAACTAGCGGCTAAGTATAGACCAGCCCTTAGATACAGTGCAGTGCACAAAAAGGAACTTGTTGCTTTTATGGCATAGGAATGAAAAAAACCCCATGTGCTAATGCATTATTTGCTCATGGCACTGCCTACGAGGCTCCACAACATTCCTTTTTCACTATTCCCTACATTTTGGTGCATCTGCACCCTTCTGGGAACAGGGAAAGGAAATACATTCATTCCTTAGAACGGAGCAAATAAATGTCAATGACCAAAAATGGAATGACCAAAATAAAAGTTACTGTTAGTGTAAAATGAAAATAATGACAATTTTGTCATAATATTTCACACTGTGTTGCTCAAGATACCAACACCAACATTTTACAGGATATTTATCAATTGTGTGTATGTGGTGTGTGTATAGATGTAAGCAGAGTCAGAATGAACTCTCCCCTGACATCTGGTGGTGATCTGTGGAAAAGGACTTCAGGAGCTGATCTCGTTTGCATGGTCACACCCACCCTGCCTAGCATGATGGACTGCTTGCCCAAATGGTCACTTTGGCTGCTGTGGGATCCCCAGTCTCTTTGTTATTGGGGCAGGAGTAATAAAGGGTTGTTATCCTGGTTATGTGAATCAAGGACAGTAGAACTGTACTTGGCATTTTATGACAGAGGGACTCACCCTCACCTAAGTAGCACTCACTAGGCAAGGGACATGGGTTCCAAACGCTAATGGATTAAGGGAGGGGGCAGGCATTTGTGCCTCATAGGGTAGATCCCTTCTGAGGGTCCTAAACACCACTTTTAACTCCCTCTCTTCTCCCAGTATGCAATAACAGACCTAATTTTGACTCCATTTGGAGTCTTGTTACATGCTACAGAGCTGAAATCACTGATACCTGGGTCTAAGCATTAGACTTACTTTGGGCTAGTGACTTACTTTGGGCTAGCAGTGCATGGGCACTGAGGCTCCCCTACTACCAGCTAAAATCACTGAGAGCTGAAGTCACTAAAGAGCTCAGATTGCTGAGATCTGTGTTAAGGGGGGGGGGGGGGGCTGAAGACAAGTTGGAGAGCGGCTAACAGGATGGCTAGTGAAGAGGAGCAGATAGTGGAGAGGTGTGGCGAGCGGAGCGGATAGCAAGGCGGATAGCAGAGCAGAGCAGCTAGCAGCATGGCTAGCAGAGAGGAGCGGATAGTGGAGAGGCGTGGCGAGCAGAGCAGAGCAGATAGCAGGGCAGCTGGTGGAGAGACGCAGCTAGCGGTGAAGACTGTGGCAGAACCCCATGGAGAGGTGTGGCAATCAACCCCAGAACGGAGCATGTGAGATGCCCTCCCCCATATCTCCCCCCAGGCTGGGAGGTAAACTTTGCAGAGGAACTTCTGAACTCTGGGGGCTGCACTGACCAAGGTCAGAAACTGTGGGTGGGGTGACTTTTGGGTTGCTGGACTTAAGACCCTGAGGGGAAAAAGACACTGCCAAACTTACTTGGGGATGGGTCTTTTGCTCATGATTTGTGTTATGAATCCTGTTTATGGTGTTTCCCCAACATAATGTGCATTGTTTCCCTCCTTTATTAAAAGTCTTTTGCTACACTCAGACTCTGTGCTTGCGAGAGGGGAAGTGTTGCTGCATAGAGGTGCCTGGGGTAGGAGGTGGTATGTAATTGTCCCAGGTCACTGGGTGGAGGCTCGAGCCGGTTTTGCATTGTCTTATTGAAATGGAACCCCTAGACATTGAACCCGGCCCCTGTTGCTGCCAACTCTGACGGGCAGGAGGGTTACATAAATCTCAATCATGCATGGAGAAATATTTAGTGATGACAGAAAACCAAAGCCGAAACTGACCTTATTCACACAAGTGGTAATATATTTCGATTAGATGAACAATGTTATATTGTTCCCCAGAAACATACATGGATATCCTTCACTATTTGGCATCTGTGTCTCTCTCTAGCTCTTTGTCCATCTAGCAAATATTTACTCTTCCCCTATCACATTTCTCTATTAAAGGAAAGTGCATCACTGCCTTAGTATAACATCTTGTTCTAACCCTGTTCTTATGTTACTAGAACACCTTTTAAGACATGCCTTTTAAGAGAAAATGGTAATGTATGACCTTCTGCACAGGTGTTTTGAAGACAGAAATAGATATTATTTGCATTGTAGCGGTTGCACACATCATCCACAAGTGTGTTGAAACAGCAGAGAATATTCCATCAGCAGCTGTGATGGGACTAGTTACAGAGTAAGGTAGAACTAAATGTGAGTAAGGGCAGTAGACTAGGGTCCTTATTGAGTGATTGTCCTATTTCACATTAACGTAAATGACATTCTTTTCCATAGCTAACCAGTGAATCATAAGACATTTTGCACTGATCACAGAGTTCTCAATGGGTGGCAATCCATGTCTCAGGAATCCATATCCTTCCTATGCCACTCTTGAGTTAATAAAGCAGTCTTCCTTAGCAGTAAGTCTCCTATTGGGCAATGAACATGAAATTTCATTTTTACAGATTCCAAGTATATTGTTTCTACAGAAATAATAAAGTACATTAATTCCACTTTTGACCAGGGGGAAAATATTTCCAAAAAGACATTTTGAGACTGGAAAATAAGGCAGCAATGCATGCAGATTTAGTACAGTAATGCAGATAAAAGATAACTCAGTCGTGACTTTCAATGCCTGTGCAACAGAAATAACATTAGAAGCAATATTTTAGGCAGAGGATAGATGTCCTCTATTACAATGGGTCCTCTAAACTTAAAAACATAAGGGGCAGATTTTCTTCTGTCTTCACAATTGGAGAAGAGCAAGAACTGAGAATGTAGCCAGGGGACCTAGTCATACAGTAAAGAAATAATCAGTGTGTGTAAGGGGAACAGTATCCAGCCTAAAGGATCCAATCCTACTCTTATAAATAATCATTTCAGTGATACTAGTCCACAGTAGTTCATGGGAATACTCATGTATGTTAGGCCCATGCCTGTGAATAAGGGCTTGCAGGATTTTTGGGCCCCTGAAAAAATTGCCAAATAGACCCCTTCTATCACAAAGTGGGGAATTTGTGACATGTTATGCATTTGTGACATGTTACTTGTTATGCAGAAGAAAGTTAAAAAAAAAAGATTTGACAGGTTTAAGATTTTCATTTTAGACTCTGGACTCAATCCTGCAACTCTTTTTTATGCAAACAATCCATCTCACAAGTATAATCCCATTAAAGTCAACAGGACTACTTCACCAAATACAACATCTGAGACCTTTTTGGGCGAAATAATGGCCCTCTCTTAGAAAATTGCTCATTCTCAAAGCAATTGGAAGTGTTCCTGTAATGACAGTGTAGCACTGTAGTACTAAAATATAGTACTTTATATAAAGCAATATAATTTTTCATGATTGTTACTTGAAGTTCTGTGTCAGATTTATATTTTTCCTAGTTGTGTGGAAAAACAGTAGATGTATTTACCAAATGATATCAGCTATTATGTCTTAAATCTGACACTATTAAAAGTAACCGGTGATTGTGCTGAAATGTTTAAGATAAGACCATATTTGTTCTTTTCTTTCTTTAACGTAGGGCAATTTTCTGTATAATCTTGTGTCAATTTCTAAATGTACCTGGTTACATTTTGTTTCAGTGTCAACATATATGCTACTATGTTAATGGTGCTTTGTTTGTAGATGTGTCTGTGTCATTATGGTCTGATACTGGCCACATTAAAGTCAATGGCAAAACTCCCACAGATTTAGACTTGAAGATGTGTAGGGCTGGAAGGGACCTTGAGAAGTCATCTAGTCCATCCCTTCATGATGAGACAGGATTAAGTACTTACACCATCTCTAAGAGGTGTTTGTCTAAACTGTTCCTAAAAGCCTCCAATGACAGGGATTCAACAACCTCCATATATAGCCTGTTTCAGATCTTAACTATCCTTATAGTTAAAAAGCTTTTCCTAGTATCTAACCTAAATCTCCCTTGCTGATAATTACTTCTTGTCCGGTCCTTGGTAGGGCTTCAATAGAAGCAGGATGATAGTGTGATGGGATCCCCATGGTGCAACCTGGACTACGGGACGGCTGAGACCTCCAAACCCACCAACCTGGGCGACCTCTCACACTGTGATGCTGATCTCAAGCTACAAACCTCTAACAGGCACTGCACTTTCACAGACATGCACAGGCAGGGACACACCCAACTGAGTTAAATGAATGATCTCCCAGCCACTCATGAACCATCAATAGGGAGGCCTCAGCCAATTCTCCCTAGCTCCCCAGTCTTGCACCCAAGAACTGTACTGTCTTGCACAGGTCAGAAGCCAGGCTTGTGTAAGCTCATTACTCACCACTTTTTCATAGGAAATTGGACATGCACCAGCCTTTGTAACCTGTACTGAGATTCATTTAGCACTTTAACAAAAACATTTAGGTAAAATATAAAACAGATTAAACTACAGAAAGATAGATTTTAAGTGATTATATATAGCAGGCACAGAGCAAAGTTGGTTACCTAAAACAAAAATAGAAACACAGCCTATTCTAATTTAAACAAACTAAGCAAGATTTGAATCAAGTAATATCTCACCTGAACAGATGGTACAAGCAGGTTACGGTTCTTCAATACACAGACTTGACCACTTTCCAGCCTGGGACCAAACTTCCCCAGTTCAAAGTCTTTTTCTTGCAGACATTCTTTCAGGTGTTGAGATGGGGAGGGGAGAGGAGAGTCCAAGAGATGATGTCCCCATCTCTCATTTATACTTTCTTCCAGCTTGCTGGAAAGATCTTTGCTGTGACGTGGGTTAGTCCACCCCCCTCGCATATGTGCCTTTTCCAAGAAATCTCTGGGATAGTGGATGGGGTATTGATGAGCCATTAATGCCCGTCTGGCTGGTGATAGCTATTCCTTTGTTGTAACTGAAAGGCTGGTTGTGTGTGTTCCAGCTTCACAACATATTTCAGCAATACTTCATAACCTCACTTGTAGGGATAGCACATACAATCCAACAGGATATTATTGTTCAACAGGTTAAGACTTTTAAAATACCACCTCACAAGGCATACTTTTTCAAATCATATCATAATTATCTGACAGTGGTGAATATGGGTTTCCAGGGTGCTACTTTGAGGTACAGAGTGTCACAGATGCCCTTTACCTGCCTGTGTTTCCAGCAACAATGCTTCAGTTTCCTTCCTTCCCTCCTGCTTCTTCTGAGAATCATAGTAATCTGTGTGAGCAGCGAGGTGGCAGAGGGTGATCTGGTACTAAAATATCTATAGCAATACGCAGGGAAGAGCTTATGGTACCTCACTAAGTCTCCTACTATATGGCCTTTTGAGTGGGTAAAAGTTTGTATAAGTAAATTTGGGAATTTGGCATGGTCCAAAAAATTCTCAAGGAGGCCACAAATGGGCCAAATTTTCCTCTTGATTACACCTATATAATGCCATTCGTGAAGCTCTCAGATAATGCAAACTCATTAAAGGCAAGAAAAGCAAGTCATGCTGTTTAAGAATTTTAGCAAAATTTTAAAGCTGCTTAAAGAAAACTCAAAAGGAACTGTTAAATCAAGTTTAATATGCAGAGTGCTTAGCTTAAAGGGTAGGAGAGGGAAAGAATGAGATGCTTATTCTACAAAAATGGAAGAACTTATCTCTTGTGTCAGAAGAGAACTGCTAGAAACTCCTGCCAACATTTTAGATCAAAAAATTATCAGATATAACTATCATTTTATTTCCCCCCCTATATTTTTCATGTTTCTGAACACTTTTTCAGAAGCACCTAATGGAGTTGGGAGCAGGTCCCAAATGACTTGAAAATCCCACTCTAAGTTCTGAAAGAGAAAGAAAGGCAAAAATATTGATTTTTTAAATCATCATACAGTGTCTCAGACAAAGTCTTAATTAAGGGGAATTGGCTAGCCAAGTCCCTTAGGCATATGAAAATCTCAGTTTTATTATTTCCTTGGGTGCTAGGAACAGATTTGTGTAATCATCAGGGATCCTAGTGTTCCATGATAAAAAAAAAAAAAAAAAAAAAACAAAAAAACACAATTATCCTATAAAAAAACAAAAATCCTTTGCTTTTTTGCAATTAAAATGAAATCCTGATCTTTAGTTTCCCTAGCCACAATATATATAGGCATCAATTGAACACAATGTTTTATTGATATACACAATAGAACCCACTTTAAATGAGTCTCCATTATTCGGCTCTCAGTATTAACTGAACTGAGACTGACAGTTTCAGCCCTGGGTGGTGGGGCTCCCACTGTCAGCCGCAGGTGGTGAGGTTCAGGCTTCAGCTGAAGCCCCACCGCCCGGGGGTGATAGTATGAGCCCCGGTTTGGTTTATACAGAGAGCTGGATAATGGAGGCTCAGATAAACAGGATTCCACTGTATATATTTTTATTTTTTCACAAAATGTAAAAACTAAAGATTCTGTGTAAAAATGCAAATTCCATGCTTTTCCGCCTTTTTCCATGGCAACGGGATTTCTAGGATCCCTGGTAGTCCTAGAAATGCGGGGCTTTCCCTGGGCCCTGGTAATTGGCTTGGGAGAATGTCCATCCTTCTGGTACCGCCACACATTCTGTCATCATCAGCAGCAACTAGCTGGGAGAAGATACTGCCCTCTTTGGACAAGCAATAAGGAGAATAAGGAGCTCTACAAAGTGCATTGCTTCCCTGAGCTGACATGCCTGGCAGCATTGCTCAGTGATGTTCCACTGTCCCTCCCCCCACCTACCAGCACACCTAACTCATAAGTTACATAGTAGGGATTAAGTGTTGCCAACTGTCTCAATTTTGTCACAAGTCTTGTGATATTTAGCAGTTTTTCTGCAGTCCCAGCTCTTGAAATTGGTTGACTACATGAGAATCTCAACTTGCTTTCTTTTTCTAAAGTAACTTTCTAGTTACTGATGGTTGTGGAGAAAAACTTCAAAATATGAATTTTAAAGGCTCATAAACCAGAAAGCAGATAAAAAAAACATATATACATGCTGGATTATTTATATCTCTTGATTTGTTTTAGCCAGTCCTTGGATTTTCAGAGTTGGGGCAGTCTGAGCCATGATTGTGAATGCTTGCGGTTGGGAATACCAGGGGATCACTGCTAACCACAGCTAAAACACTGATGGAACATAAAAAAACCCAACAACTTTGGCCACCCTTGGGTAAAGTGGTTATAAAAGCGAATACATATCTTTGGTAATAAGGTTTTGCTTAACTAAAGCTCAACATACATTCTTGAAATACTTCCTGAAACTATGTTTTTGTAAACAGTGCATTTTCACAGTAGGTTGAGTCAACATACACTAAGTGCAGGAAGTGATCTAAAGGACAGAGTCCTGTTTACAACAAATTTCAAATAATATATCTTATATTATCGATTCAGTCTTTTGTCTGATTTACTGTACAAAGATTGCAAGAATATATACTGTTTCTTTGGAACTGTCACTGGCAGGCGGGCAGGAGGAGATGGGAAGGTTCTAAGCAGAAGCTCTACAATGAGGCAGAAAGTCTCAGAAAAAGTAGTTGAAGGGATAATATAGTCTTCCTTTATCTAAAGGTGTGTGCTCAGTGTTCGAAGATAAAGACTCTTTGTGATTCTTTACCATGTTTCACATGATATGGTGTCAGGAATTGAATAATTTTCAACTGGCATAAATAAGAGGGGGGGAAATAAGCTGATGTTCAACCCTCCATGAGACATTAATTCATTAAACTCCCAGAATCATTGGAGGGGAAGGAGTACTTCAGCAGATACTGAAGAAACAAAGCTTAACACAGAATGATGAAGAACAAATCATCTCATTAAGTTATTCAGTGGGGAGTGAAGATAATATTTATAGATCAAGCACCTTTGCTGGGGAAGGAAATAAGAGGAACTATGGTATCAGTCTTTAAAAACCTTATTAGTATTCCATTCTAAATGGGTATGTAATACAAACACAGGTATGCTTTGACCAGAGAATACAAAGAGCCAGAGAAAGAGTATACGCATTTATAAGAGCCATAATCAAAGAAGTGCTATGTGGTTTAGGTATCAGTAAGTAAGGAACATTAAGAGATTGTTTAGTAGTTGGGATTTTATCCAAGGAATCTTAAATATACAGATATATGTATATAAGTTAATGGCTGAGCTAACTCTGAAACTGTTGGTATAGATGCATGACTGTCTGACCTAGTAAAAATGCAGATCATCCAGCAAGAGAGTAGGAGGAAAGTGGCTCAAAAATAAGCAAAGAAAGAATTCCTACGCGGGCATAAAGAATCACCTTAAAGATCCTTCTTAGGAGATATTACTTCCCAAGGTAGAAATACAGGTGGTATAAGCAAAGGAGAAAACAGGAAACTTGGTCGGTTTAGCTAGTAGAAGCATTTACAGGAATGTAAAGGAAAAATAAAAGGACATTGAGATTCTGTCAAAGCAAAGAAACTGGTGAGATAACCCACCCAAGGATGAGTGATGCCTGGTTACTGCGATTTGTTTCCAAAACCAGCATCCATGGACAAGTTGGGGTGCTAATCTCAAGATTTGCAATACTGCTTTTAAGTTTAAAATTGATTCAGGGGTAGAGGTGATTGATTTGTACGGAGACTTTACTAGAGATGATCCGTAGTCCCAAAGTGGACCAGTTAGTAGCCCAGAGTAAAGATCAGTTGCCTGGTTCAGTTCAAAGCCTATTGGCTACAAAGGGAAGGTGAGTGTATCTGACACAGTATTTGTGTGTACCCGTATCGGTGGGTAGCAATCGATTTATCCGGGATCGATATATCGCGTCTCGTTAAGACGCTATATATCGATCCCCGAACGCGCTCACCGTCGACTCCGGAACTCCACCAGAGTGAGCGGCGGTAGCGCAGTCGACGGGGGAGCTGCGGCTGTCGATCCCACGCCGTGTGGACCCCAGGTAATTCGATCTAAGATACTTCGACTTCAGCTGCGCTATTCGCGTAGCTGAAGTTGCGTATCTTAGATTGATTCCCCCCCATAGTGTAGACCAGCCCTTTGACTGGCAGTTTCCTCCCAATTTAGTGTCATCCTTGAATCTCATCACTGTTCTGTTTAATCTCTCCTCTAGATCATTAATGATAATGCTAAATAATACCAGGTCTAACACAGATACTTGCAGTACTACCCTAACTACTTTCTGCTAATTCACTACTTTGCCATTTGTCACAACTCTATGGTGCATACACCATTTTGCAGTCCATATCTCTATGCCCATATCTAACCCAATTTGGCCTAATTTTGAGAGTGAGATTTTTATGAGACACTGTGTCAAATGATTGGTAAAATCTATTTCCCACCTATTACTTCTCCTTTATCAATTATTTATTTCTAATTCTGTCAAAAAGAGCAAACACTTACACCTGGCAAGGTATGTTCTTTGGAGATTTTAGCTTCATATTGTTCACAGTTACATTACCAACCTGACATTTAGCAGTTCCCCCCCCGCATCAATATTTGTTTCATTAGTTTACTGGGGAGAATGGCCGCTAAGTAGATGGTTTATTTTTATTTTCATTATTTCTAAGTTTTTCATGGTTTTTCAAAAATAATTGTCAGTGGTAAAGTATTGGCTAATTCCTTAGGCTGCATCCGATCTGGATTAGCCACCTTGTAAGAGTATTTTCGTGACTGTTTGTCATCAATAGCTAAACCTCCTTTTTATTTCCTTTGCTCATTGGTCATTCGTTCAGCATTTTTTTGCCGCCCTAATATTTTTCCAGAAAGTCCTAAGTGACTCAATGCAGTCTTGTTTGGATGATCATCAGCTGGTGACTGGAAAAATAAATCCCTAGTTATAGTACTGCACAGTTAAGTCCGATGTGTTTGGGATTGCATGGGAGAAGGTAGTTCACTTTCCTTTGAGGCATCTTGCATTGATTAGATAACCATTGGTCCATGGCAGTACTTATGTGGTTGTCCTCACCACAATTCTTGAACAATTTTATAGCTCTTCAGTTAGTGGTGGTCAGTGGGGAGAGACTTTAAGGGCACGTCTTCAGTACCCGCTGGATCGGCGGGTAGCAATCGATCTATTGGGGATCGATTTATCACGTCTAGTGAAGACGCAATAAAATCGATCCCTGATCAATCTGCCGTCGACTCCGGAAATCCACCACGGCAAGAGGCAGAAGCGGAGTCAATGACGGAGCAGCAGCGGTCAACTCGCCGCCATCCTCACAGCCACGTAAGTCGACCTAAAATACGCAACTTCAGCTACGCTATTCACGTAGCTGAAGTTGCGTATCTTAGGTCGACCCCCTCCCCCCCCGTAGTGTAGACCTAGCCTCAGATATCCTTCAGAAATGTTAATAATGTTTATTGTAAGCAAAATGGAATAGCAAACCTGCTTCCAACCTATGTCCCTTCTCACAAGCCTACCGTACAAGGTTGGGTTCCTTTAGAAACTTGGCAGCACAGCTCGCCATGCTGTTTTAGTCTAGGCTTACTGTGCATTGCAAGCCATGAGAAAAATTATGGGTAAAGTCTGCAAGTTTTATTTTCTATGAGATCAAGAGTGAAATTCAGGCTGCCCTGAAGTCAGTGGAACCATGATTTCAGCCCAGTCTCTGGTAAATTCATTGAAATTCTGTTAACACTAAGAATAAGAGAGTCCATAATACTTTTGCTTCAAAGGCAGTTACTTTGTGTTCTTCATCATTTGATTTGTCCATAATGACAACACAATCATTCATGGTGTGCTATACTATTTTCCTTATGCAATTCTATTGGTAGTGAGAGCATGGATATTTGGTTACATTGAAACCCATACTTTCACTTCTAAAATTAACCATTTGACTTTTTAGTTACTTTTGTTCAATTGTTTCACAATTAATTGGCTCAAGGTTTTGAGTAAAAATTTGTGTTACTGCTTTAGAATTGAGCTAAGATATGAAAACAAACTTCCTTAATGAATCTTGACAGTTATTACTAAAAATATACTGACTTAATCAATCTAATAAAAGGTTCAAAAGAATCATGGCTGGGAAAAAATGCTAGTAGAACTTAGAACTGAAATTTGCTATTTTTCTGCAGTCATAGCTTGAATTGCAGGATGTAAAAACATCCCAAAGTGAAGTAAATAAAGTGACTACACTTGTAGAATTACACTGCTACAACTGCTGTTGTCTGATTCCCAAGGTGAGTTTGGATAACTATTATCAGAAACCCCTCAAACAAAAGTCTCCTTTCTTGTTATGGATTCAATGTATGGAACAAAAATGCAAATAATCAATGTGACACCTCCTGAAAAGGTATGAAAGGTCTGAGTATGCATTAATAGTGGGAAACCAAACATATAAAGATGATTTAAGAAATGTCAACTTTGTGCTTTTTGATATTGTCCAGGCACAAGAGCTTATATTGCTCTTTCTGCATATCTGTCCATCTAACTGTCTCTGTTATTCATCCATGTCTCCTGTTCTGCAGATGAACAGGAAATAGTTTGCTCTGCAGTCTAGGTCATGTATTAAACTAACCTGAGCATAATTTATGGTACTTGCAGTATTTGCCAATCTACAGACATCGTTGACACCTACCAGTTCAATATGTTTCAATGTACTTTCAACAATTTACTGTAGCTTGCATGCCTACTGTTAACACTGATAGCAAATATGTTAGCCAGTATAACAAAATAACACTATATTCTGTAAGTGCTGAATTGACATGAAATATTGTGTACTAGCTGTAATTTACAAGTAAAAATAAAATTGCTGTGCTAAGAGGACAGTTTCTTTAAATCACTTGTTAAATACATTAGATGAATGAGGATTTATTATTTGAATGGTTTTATTTTCTTTATTGGAAATATATTACAAGTCTAAAGCTGAAGTAGCATACAGTGCAGAGAGTAGAAATATAAATGAATTAAATTGGAGCACATTCCAGCTGTCCTATATTTATCTTAGCAAAGTCCTTACATTTCAAACCCAGCAACAACAAAACGCTCAAGCTGATCCACAACAGAAAACACTAATGGGAAGTTCAGCTAAAACAATTGTGGGCTGTTAGCACAAACTTCACAAAATGAGACTCCAAAAAGACAGTGGAGTTTAAAGGATTATGGGACTGGTTCACCACAAGTAAAACTGCAGTACCTCAGTGGTGGATTAGGCCCTTCAATAAAGTAGGTTATGCCAATAAGCAAAATACTATGCAGTAAGCCAAATTCAAGAAACCTACACAAGAATTCTGCTCTAGGAAGGAAAACTGCACACGATTCTTAGTTCTCTAAGAACACCAGGCTATAAGGACACTATAAAAGGAGCTTATAAGAATTAGCATTAGCTTCCCACAGCAAGCTTTCAATGCAAACTCTAAAAGCAAGCTGATGCATAAGGTAGACTAGAAGTGTGGGGCATAGTGCTGAGTGAATACTGCAGTTTCCCACAAATGTTATTGCAAATAGGAAAGGAATTCTGCTGCTATTGTGTTTGCTCACTTTCACTGTCTTTCTGTGCTCATCTTCTGAGGTTTCTAGCTAAGAAGTTAGGTAATATTTGCAGACATACTCACAGAGATTCTGTAGTGTTTAAATTGAAAGCAAATGTTACAGAATACATTTGAAAAGGGATTTTGAACCTGACTTTGAATGTTTGTGTGCAGAGACTTGTTATCAGTGAATATTCACATTGGAAACCTGACCCCGTCACGAGGTTCAGAACTCACCGCTGGGGTACCTCCTTGTTGCTCATCGGGGATTAGCTCACAACCAGTCTGATTCTCTTCCTTTGGTTTCTCATCCCATGGCCTTGCTCTCTCGCTGGAGTCAGGTAGCTTCCTCTTCATCATTCAGGGTGCTCCCCATCATGGCTTGGCCCTCCAGCCAGGTCACTACAGTTCTCCCATTCCAGGGTATCAAAGCTCCATTGGAGGACTATCTCAGGTAGTCTTCCCATCCACTGCCTACTCTGTGCCACTTCCCCAATGGCTGGTAGGGGAACCTGGGTGCCCCCACTACTCCAGGTTCTGGCCCAGGGATCCTACATCCAGCAGCCAAGGTCTGCATACTGTCCCAAACCATGCTACTGTCCCCCTGAACTACTTCCTCTCTATCAGGCTCCTTCTCTACCCACAACTGAGGACACCCTTCCCTGGATCCCAGGGCTTCTATTTTCCCCTGGTTTCCTTCTTTCCCTCTCTAAGCCCAAGTGTGACTTCAAACCTTCTGTGCTGCATCCCCCTTCTTACACACAACTTTCTGATTTTAGAGCAGCTCAGCCTGCCCCTACCCAGCTGGGCTTCATTATCACTTAAAGCTCATCAACCCTGACTCTTCTCCAGGTGTAGCCGGTCACAGGGTTAACTGGTCCTTTTTACCCACTCAGGCCTTGTGTGGGGGAGGCACCCATCACACACCCCACCCCCATAAGGAAACAAACATACTGTGTGATCTCTAAACCATGTTTTCTACTCTTGTAAAGGGGCACAGCTCTCTTGACTCCAATGGGGTTTGACCATGTATATTAGCCAACAACTTGACCCTATGTGTCTAAACAAAATTTCTCAGTTATTCAATTAGAATATTGGCTACCTGCAATGAACTACTTTCTCGTGGCCATCAACAAAACCAGAATCATTTGTAGAAATTATCTGACAAAGAATTTTGAATCAATAAATTTGAGAAAAATCAGACTCTTTTCCCAGACAACTTGCAAATAGGAAAAAAAAGAATTTAATCCATCAAATATATGATTCATTACAAATTATTCCCTTGGGTGGAGTTGGGAACAATATTTAGATATTCCAAAAGTTGATCTGCATTTGAGATGGAGAAAATGTCTTGGGTGAAAGCATAGGCTTTGAAGAACTGAGAAGAGAATAATTCAACAGGAATATACCATTGAGGCATCAGTTAATCAAAAACTTGATTGCTGAAAAAGCTAGAATTGTCCATTTAATGTTGTCCCTTCATGAATGAGTCATCATCATAGGTGAAAAATTCTTAAAGCATGTAATCATAAATTGTTCAGGTCTGGAAGCATGTTGTACTCTCAATGAAATATTTGCATCAAGTTTCAGTCTGCACCTCCAAATCTTTAATTACTTATTTTAATGTAGGCTGTTAGCATGGCCAATATTCAAATCTTCAAACAAGGGAGGCCATTGCAAATAGTGCAAACGGGGTAGTCCTACTAGGAGATACTGAACCACACTTCCATCAAGTCAACTGGCATTTTACGATTTGACTGCACTTCAAATAGGGTGACCAGATTTTATAGGGACAGTACTGATTTTGGGGTCTTTTTCTTATATAGGCTCTTATTACCCCCCACCTGCGTCTCAATTTTTCACACTTGCTGTCTGGTCAGCCTAACATCAAAGCTTATGCCCTCACTGCACTTCATAGTGTATTTCTTTTACAAGTGTTGTATTGTCAGTGAGTGGATAAAGGCCAGTATTTTGGCTCAGGGCCTTCCTCAGGGAGGTTGGCATTTATCTAGATGATGACAATACAACACTCTAAAAAGAAGAAAAGAGCAGTAAAAATTTCTTTTCTTCGTGAGGTACTGCAATGCAATGAATATACTTTGAAGATCAGCTGCAATGAAGCTTTTATCTTTACTGAGAGAGGAGCTTTCTGGAGTTTGAATGGATTCTAATTTGTTATCCTTTATGCAGTCTGTGTATAATAGCTGCAGAAAAACCTGATAAATGATGACAGCTCATTGCTTTCTCCTCTAGGTAGGAATTTATTTCCCTCCCACCCCAATCATACTATCCAAGTACCTTTACTGACAAGTATCATTGATATACCCTTAGTTGGAAACAATAGCATCATCTCTCCTAAGTGATTGTGGAGCAGAACATGTATTAGTGCAGGGATTGGCTATCTTTGGCATGCAGCCCATCAGGGAAATCTGCTGGCGGGCCGGGACGGTTTGTTTACCTTCAGCATTCACAGGTTCGGCCGATCGCAGCTCCCATTGGCCACAGTTCGTCATTCTAAACCCATGGGGACTGTGGGAAGTGGCGGCCAGCACATCCCTCAGCCCACACCACTTCCCGCAGCTCCCATTGGCCTGGAACAGCGAACCATGGCCAGTGGGAGCTGCGATTGGCCGAACCTGCGGACACTGCAGGTAAACAAACCACCATGGCCCATCAGCGGATTTCCCTGATGGGCCACATGCCAAAGGTTGCCGATCCCTTATCTACAGTATTGCATTTGAAGGAGAGATTCCTTCACTTTTAATGGTCTAACCCTGATATTGAAGTAAGCTAGATGTTTGCTTTAATTAAAATAATATACTGTTAACAATGGGAAAATGGGATCAAATTCAGAAGCCCGTCATTCATGAAGTTCCAATTGATTTCACTAGAAGTTTCATACATGGAAAGTTTGCAGGGTCAAGCCATTGGTTTATAATTGGTAACATTTTAATTTCTTCCTCCTCTATCCATTTGTAAAAAGCAAAGGTGAATGAATAGTGTTACTGTGTTCTCTTATATTAAACAGAAACACTGTCACATTTTTCTACTGAAGGATTGTAGCTGGAAAGTAACTGTTTCAGAACGTAAAGCACTCATGTGAAATCCCAATGTAGTGTGAGATTTTTGAGACCACTTCCAAAAGTAAAAAAACCACGATACTGCAGAAGTTGGTGTTAATGGTTTCTACTTCGACACTATGAATAATGATTTCAAATGTGATGAAAGCCTTGTGAGGTGATGACTGTCAAGCTCTGAAATACTTAATTAAAATAGGATGCTTTCTTATTAACATTCTCCAGAACCTGATATGAGACAGATGGACACAGAAAAGATATGCAGTTTGAAGCTGACTTATGGAAGAAGAGGATAAGACTAGGAATTAATAGAAGCAAAAGCATAAGCTCTTTCTGCAGGAGATAATAAAGCTACATTTCCATGTAGAAGGATAGTTTATTACTTAAACAGTATGTACAAATTCTAAACATGAAAATACTGAGTAACAGAATATCAGACTCTATTTACAATTACATTTTTTTTTACAAAATGTTTTTACAAGAAGCATTTTTGCTCTAAATAACATGACAGACACACACATACACAAAAATCAACCTTTCTGTATTACATACATAAATAAATATTGACTTTAAATGACAGTTATAGGAACATAATTTCTACAGCCAATTTGGGCAACAGATAAGTAGTTCTGTCATCTCTGCATTACAATATAATTAAGTAAAAAGGAAAAATTATTTCACATATAGACCTCTGTTAATTACTTTTTAAATTGTACCTTACTAATATATTCAGTAGAGGTAAGACAGTCATTACACTTCATGCCTATAACTGAACAATGCGTTTGGGCATGCAAAACCATATATAACCATCATCCACATCTGCAGGTATTCATTTACATTTTTAAATAGTTTTTATTTATTTACTTAAACTACATGCAACAGCTTATTAGCATCAGATTCCGGGTTACAATGCACAAGTTTGCATAACAGTATTTATAGTAATTGATGTTCACAGGTACTGATAAAAATGTCAGAATATACTTGGCATACAGGGAAAGAAAAGGAATTAATAAATAAGTCAATATCACAGCTACCTTTACAGATACATAGGGCAAAAATAAATTTTCTAAGAGTGTTGTATAAGGGATTTAAAACAGTCTGAGCCTTATCCTATGTTCTTTAAGGCGCTGATTTAGGACAGCACTTAAGGGCGTGCTTAAATCTATTCCTATTCAAGACAGAATTAAGCACATGTTTAATTTAAACATGTGCTTATGTCCTATTAACATCAATGCAGTTAAGCATGTGCTTAATTTCTGTCTTGAATAGCAATGCTTTCCTGACGCAGGGCCTCTATATCCAGAACTGTGACTGATTTCAATGAGAGTCTTGGGTAGGAAAGGAATTCAGATTAGACCCATGGAATATTTCAGCCTCAATCCTGCTTCCACTAAAGGCAATGGTAAATTCCTATTTGCATTAATGGTGCAAGAACAGACCAGTGTTTCTTTGATTTTGTGCATGATCTTGCAAGGTACTAGTGCCACCTGGGAGTTGCTGCATTATGCCCTCAACTACAGATGAATGCTATGAAAGTTGAGGGTGTTTAGTATCTTGCAGTTCAGACCTTTTATTTGTAAGAAGTTCTGGTCCCCTTCATATTCCCAGGGAATACCACATGGCACCCATATTAGTATGGTACAACCTTTCTCCTTTTAAGTTTTAAGATAGAAATATTTTCTAGTCCTTACTCTGCTCTATCAAAAGTTCAAAAATTAACTGCCATAAGAAAAAAAATTCTCATTCTTAAACAGCATTCAATGTAAAAAATTGTTTCAAATGCATAAAAAATGTTAGAGCAAAAATAGCAAACAAAATGTATGTCATCCAGGATTTAACTGATAAATCAATCAGAATAGTATGCTAAGTAAGTTAGTAATATATGGGTGTAAGAGTGCAGCATACCTAGAAATATCACACTATCTATATTTGATCTTTATTACTGAGGAACTGAGAAAAAAATCTTTAACTAAAAATCTCAAGTAGAGATTTCAAACTCCATTGCTGATTGCAATGTTAGCATGATTTAGACTAGTCAAATTAGGTTAACTGTAATAAACCCTGTACAATTCAGTAAATGAGGATTTATGAATTAGACACTAAGACCCACATCCTCAAGGTATTGAGGTGCCTAACTCCCACTGGATCTAGGCATAAAAGTCTTCAAATATATGATGTTAAATTCAAATAATTATATGAAAAATAGCTGGTATTTAAGAACAAATAAGGTATCATTTAATGTGTTGATGGTTTGGTTGACTCTTATGATTTCAGGATAATTTATTCCCATGAAATTTCTATAGCTGAATGTTGAGTTGAGAAACTGATTATTAAAGAGCAAGATTAAAGTCTTAATCATCTGTTTATAAACCACAATCTATTCATTCCACTCCCATGCCCTTCACCTTTATCTCCAAGATATAAAGAGTCAAATCCTGCTGGCCTTACTCAGGCGAAACTCAATAGCAGTTCTTCAAAGACAGTTTTGCCTGAGTTAGGCTGATTGGTCCTATAATAAATAATTTACCTTTATATAAATATATAACAACCTCCAGACTATTTTATAAATATTTTAATGAACTTTAGTCTCCTCCTGAAACATCCAATTAAGAAAAAGTAACAAATCTAGCAAGCAGCTCAAACCATTTGGAGGAATATGGCATTCCACTCAACAATCAAGACCTATCATATAATAATCAAGAGCTGTTAATTTGCCAAGTTCTATCTTCTTGAATCCAAGGTTTGTCATCGACACTGGATTTCAAAAAGACAAAGAGACAAATTCTGCACTCAGTTACATCAATGTGAATTCAGCATAACTTCATTAACATCAGTCAATTTATTCGAGCGCTACAGAGAATAGAGTCTGGCCAAAATATTTAGGCTGAAGTTTTCAGAGAAGCCTAAGGGAATGAGGTGTCACAATCTAACTCCAGAGCACTTTCCTAGCCTTACTTATGTCCTATGTAATTTAAATGTATAAGTGGTGCCATGCGTTGGTCCTATTCAAATTACATAGATTTAGTAATTTATTTCTGAAGACCTGTGTACCTAGATGCATGTCAGATTTCAGCTGGGTGAAAATAGTTGACCTTCTGTCGGTTACAGTTCCCTTCAAAGTTTGCTCGCATTATGTAATAGGGAAGAGAAGTTATGGTATGTGGGGGTTTTGTTTGTTTGTTAGCTCCAAAGCATGAACAGCCCTTAATACCTTGTGAAGTAACTATCCAAGACCCAAGACTTGTACCCTAAAGACAGCTTTGTGGAGTTACTTGCTCCATGGGTGCATATATCAAAAAGGTATCAGGAAAAATAGAAAGAGAATGGCAGAATTAATACAATAAACTCTGAGTTGTCTTTTTAAAAAAATATTCAAATACTGGAAAAACTGAATGAACAAACTAGTCAGAAATTGCAATGGGGCTCTTGACTCTTGGTAACATCAGCCTGGTCAAACCTTTTAAATGCAGATGATCTGTATTTGAATTTCTTCGGTGCTATGGTATACTGAGCATAATCATTTTCTTTCAGTTTCAAGCACAGATGTGTTATCTTTTTATTTGGTGTTCTTCAGAATGTTTATTGTTGTTGTGACAAGGAGTATTTTCCCTTCTGAGGGTATCTCAGGAAGAAGTTGAGTACAGAAACTTCATCTGTAGTCAGATTCGGGTTTGTTTTTGTGGCACTTGTTGTTGGGGGATTCCATGAAGCTATTTGTCAATTTCAAGTTACAGAAAGCTTGATATGTATTATTCTCATTTAAAGATATGTAACGGAATCTGTACATGAGAACGCAAAGACAACAATTTTTTGGACATGAGGTTGCGTCATCAGGATTATTTGTATGGCCACCGTGTGTAGAGACAAATTTTCCATCATTCTGATTATAAAGCCAAGCAGTTTCTCTTTACATTAAAGACTGTCTCTCTGTGTGGCAATTACCGTTCCTGTTTACATTGCACAATAAGGTCATTTGCATTCCCTTATGGTTAATAAACAGGGTACCCTTCATGCCTGAATTTGAAAAATGCAGTCAAATAAATTACAAGCCAATGACTTCCAGACATCAATGTATTGTCACAATTCTATGACCGGAGAACCATGTAGCCAGCACATCCATTCTGCTGTTCAAAAGATCCTTGGGGAAAATAGATATGCACATCAAAAAGTCAAAGAAACCCCAAAGTAACATAACATGTGCCTTGGAATTTTCGTGTCTAAAATGTTACCATTCCCTATTTAGTTCTCTAACAGGGAAAATACAGGGTTCCCTTCAAAATATTAAAAAAAAAAATTGGGGGAGATTTTCAAAGGCATGTGTCCAGCTACTATAGAACATCAGTGGAAGTTAGTCACCTAACTGCCATTTGTGCCTTTGAAAATCTCCCTTGTTAACACATTTTGTTAAGGAGAGAGCTTCATGATACCATTTCCACAGAAAATATAGCTATATTACTAAGAAAATACATCAGCTAGCACGATCTACTTTTGTTGTTGTTAAGTTAATAGTAGTTTCCATTGCAGACTGAACTGTATGTATCTGTTATTCCTACTTATTTGGTTGTGCACTTATTTTAGGTAAATGGAGATATCCTTTAATGGCAAACTATTTACTGTACAGGCTTAGCTGATGTAAATTGGCTCAGCTCCACTGAGTTCAACTGAGAGATGCTAATTTACACCAGCTGAAGATCTGGCCTCTGGCTTTCAAAGCTATGTATACATAAAAGAACAATGTCTCAGATATTGTTATAAAGATTAGCAAAACAAAAGCCTCTGTTATTCACTGCACCCCTTCCATCTACTTTAAACCTAGGAAACAAAATGTTATTACAACAAACATACATTTGATTTTTCTCAGATGTGTTGAATTGGATGCAATCTTCAGTTAGCAGAATAGGGATGGTACTTCATGATAGTTGCTGTACATTTCATCCTGGGATTGGTACAAACACTATTCTTCATGCTTAAACTATGTAGAAGTGGCTACAAATCATACAGGATGATAACTTCCACTGGAAAAAATTGATTCATTGTTCCTACAGATGTGCATTTTTCTGGTCGTCTTGTGGGAGCTCAGTTTTTCTCTCAGTTATTCGTTTAATCATCTTAAGCAGTCTAGTATTTTTCTGGGGGTGGCTTGTAGTGATGTGGATGGTGCTGTTTCAGATGAGGCCCTAAATAAAGAAGAAAGGGTATTCACCACTTTTAACCTTTGTTGTATATACGATAAAATAATTAGGCCCCCATCACCGTAGTATCTGAGCGGCTCCCAATCTTTAACATTTTTATCCCCACAACACCTCTATAAGGCAGGGCAATGCTATTATCCCCCTTTTACAGGCAGAAAACTGAAATACCAGGTGACTTACACAGAATGTCTGCAGCAGAGCAAGACTAGAAGCGGGATCTCTTACAGCCCAGATTGCCACTGTAACCACTGGATCATCCATCAGTGGATTATTTCAGTGGAATAATTGCATACAAGGCCCTGAACCTGCAAAAAACTCTGCCTGTGCTGACATATGCCCCGGGCCCTTTAAATCACCGCCGGAGCTCTGGCAGCCGGTCTTGGGTGGTGATTTAAAGGGCCCAGAGCTCCCCGCAGTGGCAGGAGCACCGGGCCCTTTGAATCCCTGCCTGAGCCCGGCTGCTGGAGCCCCAGGGCCCCGGCAGCCAGGCTCCAGCAGGGATTTTAAGGGCCCGGGTCTCCTCACAGCAGCTGGAGCCCCGGGCCCTTTAAATCACCGCCCGAGCCCTGCCACCCCGGGGTAGTGGCGGCAGGGCTCCCATGGTGATTTAAAGGGCCCGGAGCTCCATGGGCCCTTTAATTCGCCCCTGAGCCCCGGGGCTCCCAGCCGCCTCTGCAGCGGCTGATGCCGCTGATGATTTAAAGGCCCCGGCATACTGGTAAGTCCTCTGATCACTGTAGAACCCTTAATTCCTAAATTCAGCCAATTGTTTACTACTTGCATTTCTCTCTACAGTACCACTGTATCCCAGATGTCTTATCCATAGATTTCTCACAAAGCAATGCACTGGCTGTGCCACACGTGTAGTTTCTTTGCTACAATACTTTGCAATGGCCTCAACATGACCCTGAGGTCCTGAGATAATATCACCAGATCACTTAAACTACCTTTTTGCAGTCCTCCCCCACCCCCGCAAAGAGCAACCTGGATTTAACAGGTTTTGGAGACGGATAATCTGAGCTACCATCTTAGCCTATAATACCAAATAGGTGGATTGTTTGTTTTTAACCTGAACCAATATTTGTGTAACTGATCATTAGATATCATAACAGAATATTTACGGACGTACCTTGGTTAACAGTTTGTGGCTCTGATCTTTTTTTTTTTTTTTTTGCCGCTGTTTCTACTAAGCCTTGGTGCAAATTTGCAGTGTTACATTAGAGGGAAGATAGTGATTATGAGAAACACTAGCATTATTCACGTGCTAAATATTCTAAAATTATTGCGTTCACTTACCCTTTATATGTATTTATATATCGGGGGAAACAAAAACTGTACAGTAAATCAATGGATGCAATTAAAAAGTTCATTCTGGTTTCAGAGCCATTAAATGTTCCAGCAGGATTCTCCATTTTAATTATAGGGACTATCCCTGGAATCCATAATATCTCTAAAAACAGAACAGTTTAAGACTGCTCACTGTATAAAGAGTTAGAGCAGTAGAATCCCATGACTTTGTTTTAATTGTTGCAGTAGACAATGTTTTAAGTGCCTTTCTCTGCACGTACACTAGTCCAAATACTTTTATGTCAGATCACAACACTTACTGTGGGGTGAAGATGGCAGCAGATCAGGTGTTCGGAAAGATTTTATTGTGGCTGGCCCCTCCCCGCCTGTTGTCAGCACTTGCACTTCTAATCGGTAAAGCGTTGATGGCCTCAGGTTGGGGACAGTCAGCACATAATGATCCTAAAAATATATGAACGGAATAAATTTGTATGTCTACCAGAAATAATAGACCCAATTGCTCCATCCAGAAATTGTACATTAAGTAGATACTTTCTTTCTCACATACATACTTGTTTTAAAATTGTGTTGCAACTCCCACAGATTGTTTTCTTATGATTTTATTTTAAAGATTTCATACATTTATTATGTAGTTCACTACTCTTTTGGTTTGGTTACATGTTCCTAAAGAGTTGGTATCAAAAAATACGTGGCAGAGCAAGAATTTGAAATAAAGCCAGTTCTCAGGCCTGGTCTACACCTAAATCTTAGGTCAACCTAGCTACATTCATACCCATGAAAGAGGTAATTAAGCCAACCGTGACCGTAGTGTACTTCCAACTTCAATTTTCTAGTCAGTTTCCTGAAATTAAAGTGTCAGTGTCATGAATGGAGTTTATTTCTAGGTTTTATTTACTTTTCAAATAACAAGTACATTGTACATCTTATGAAATATTTTATTGAAGCCAATGTCTGTCTTTAGTTGCCATTGATTTGTAAACTGATGGCCTTTTTGAGTCAAGGGCAAGAGCCTCAGCTGGTGAAAATTAGTATAGATCCACTCAGCTACCCAGGCTAATGAACAGGCCCTGAATTTTTAATCCCATTTTTGAAGTGGTGAGAGTTGAAGTATTAATTAACCCTGGGCCAGACTTTTCACTGCTTTGCACCTTGTGCGATCATTTACAGTCAGACAAATAAGTGCAGATTAGGTGTAAAATATTTCCAAATGAGAATGAACACTTGTAAATGACTCAAGGAAATGCAGTGAAGAATCAGACCTTCAATTCAACTTCTTCCCAAGGTCGTTTGGGCTGCTGAATCACCAGACAGCCATCCACTGGACTAGTCCTAGGACTGAACTAGTGGCATTAAACTAAGGTCTGTGGAACCAAACACTGAACAAACACAAAGCAAGCTCCACCTGGTAGCTACACCTAGCATTCCAGGAATTGCCTGCCGGAAGAAATTGCTGTGCCAGCAGACAGAGCATTTAAAGTATGCGCAGCACACTTGTTCTGATCTAGCTCACTGAAGTCAATGGAAAGACCACTGTCTTCATTGGGCTTTGGATCAGGCCCAGGGTGCTTAGTAGCAACCTCTGCCTCTGCTGGAGCTGGCAACATCTCTTGAATGGCCTCCCTCCTGCTTGCTGCTTCTACTACCACGGGAGGAACTGGAGCCCTTGCAAAGAAAAGGGAGAATAGTGCAAGTTAAATCTTCTCCCACTTTATATGAACAGAGATCTAGTTCTATTTTGAATTACCATTATTTAACTGTCCGCGTAAGGGGGACAAGGATCCCCTCAAGTCCCCTCCAGACTCTGCTTCAGGTCCTTGCAATGTCTTTTTCTCACCTCCTGACAGATGCCCAAGGGGGTCTTGGAGCAAACAAACTAAAGAAAAGTTCCCTCCCCTCTTTCTTCCGTTCTGGGAGAGGGGAGTCTGTGGGAAATTAAAGAGAAATAAGGGTGACCTGGATCTCAGGCAGTCTTCCTGAGTCAGCCCTTTAGGCTTAGTCTAAACAGCGTCCAACTCCAGCCTCTGCGCTCCATGGGGCATGCTGCTCTGTGGCTGGGTTGTGCAGCTTCAGGAGCAATGAGGCTTGTTGCTGTCTCCCTCTCAGCAAGCCAAGCCGGGGCAGGGCAGCCTTTTTCCTCTTCCTCCAGGCCTTCCTGAGGTGGCTTTTCCCTTTTAAGCTCCTCGCTCCCTTCCCCCCACCCATCCCCGGTAGAACAAGTCTCACAACTGCATCTTGTTAGTGTAGAACAGGCCCAGAGAAACTTGCTAGTCCCCTCTCGGTCAGTGTGAGGGTGTGTCCCTTTATACTTTTGTACAAATTTGCAGAAAAGGGAGAAGAGCTTTATTTTCCACAAAGCACATATCCAGATGGAGCAGAGGGAAGGTTAATGCAAAGGAGAGAGAAATTATCTTGCATTCAGAGTGTAATCTGGCGTGGACTCACCCCTGCGGCACCTCCTACTGGTCGTCTCAGGAATTAGCTCACCAGCATCCAGAGCGCCCTCTGCAGGCCCAGTGTCCCACCTGTTGTTGGCCCCCATGTCCCTCCCAGACCCCAGTGCCCTTGGCTTGGGTGCTGCCCCCCTGGCAGTACCCCAATCTCTCTCTCTGGGTGTCCCCACCCAGGGGAACCCCCACCCCCCATCCCAATGTCACCTCAGTTATGGCTACTGCCAGTCACCATCTAGCCCCAGCGCCCTGGGGCAGACTGCAGTCTATCAGCCAATCATCACCAGCAACAAGGGGTTTGGACTGGCTGCCTTTACCCACCCTCAGGTTGCCCCTCTGCAACCCCAATACCTATATGGGCCTAGGACCAGGCCCTGCAGCCTGGGGAGTTGCTGGCCTAGGGCTTCCCAGCCCCCAAGGCCTTTCCCCAGCCCTGCCTCACTCTAGGTTCCCAGATGAGCTCCCTGCAGCCAGGCCTATCTCTCTCTGCAGTCAGAGGGAGACTTCTCAGCTCTGCCTAACCTGGCCTTCTTATAAGGCTGAGTGGCTCAGTTTGGGGCGTGGCCCCAGCTGCAGCCACTTCCCCAATCAGCCGGGGTTTAGCTCCTTTACTCAGCCCCAGCCCTCTGCAGGGCTTTTCCAACCCCTTCAGGGCTGGAGCGGGCGTTCACCCCGCTACACAGGGTAACCCCACTAAGTTTCCATCCTGGATATCAAAGAATTAACAAATCCTTACTATCCTAGGAAGAGACCGGCCTGATCATCAAAAGAAGAATATCTTCTGCTGCCTAGATGATCTTTGCCTTCATTAAGGCATATCTCAAATATGGTTGCTAATTTGACAATCATACACATTACAATGTTTGATGTGTCATCAAGATAAGTAGTTGTTCTGGAGATGTATCCCAAACAAGGGGGGGAAAGTGAACCCATTTTTTGCTCAGACACACATGCAGAACCAGAGAACACAATGGTGCCTGGCAGCTAAATCATGACTAAAAATACAAAATTAGCCATGCACACAAACATGCAATGCCCCCAGCAATAAAAAGAAAAAAACTTACTGCTGGCAGTATCTGTGATTGGGAAATGATGCTGTTGGGTAAGCTGTTTTGTCTGCTCTCTGTAGTAACCTCTGCCCAGGTGACTTGAAACCCTGTCATGGGCTGATGAAGATTTGCCTTTGATATCTTCCACGAAAAGTGACCAGTAATATTTACTTCCTGAACAATGAAAGAGGCAGATAGATTCTCGGGTTTGGCCAGCACTTTAGGGAGAACCGATGCTGCAAAAATTTGAGGCAAGAGGATAAGTTAAATTTTGAGGAACTGCTGAAACAGTGTTAATATAGCTTGAGATCCCAGGGTCACAGTCTGTTTCTTGATGTGTCTATTGCATTTCTTTATCTAGTTTACTCAGGACTCTGCCAACTTTTTACCACCTCTTTTCTTAAGATACTTTTCTTAAGATACTTCTGAAGAGGCAACAGCATAAACTCTCTAATTTAGGAGAGTTTCAAGGTAACGTCTCAGTATTGCATCTGGTAAAAAGTGTAGTATAGTCCCATAGCTTGATTATTAACTGATTTGTATTTTGTTTGGTCACTTACCTGTGCAAAGTGGTATACAATCTGTCAATTCAAAACGGGAGCATTTTACACTCACGTTGGACAGGTGTAAATAACTACACAAGGTGCAAAGCACTGGCAATTAAAACGTACAGCCTTAGGCCTTGTCAGCACAGGAAAGTAGTTTTGGATATAACCTAGGGTTTGAATTTAAACTGATACAGTTATTCCAGTATAACTCTCTGTGTGGACATTTATACCAGTATAAAAATGCTTTTTTTTTTTGCTATAGCTTATTTGGGAAAGGGGATAAGTTAAACCAAAAACAGCCCTCTTATACTGGAATAAGAGCATTCACGAGGTGGGTTATAAAGGTATAACTAATATCTGTATAATTCTATCTGTATAACTGATAAAACTTTCCAGCACAAACAAGTCCTTAAAAAAAGAATAGCAATGTAAATCATTGCTACAATAATACTGCTACAATATATTGAATAATCCCCTGAAATTCTTATCTAAGTGACCAACCAATACTATGATAGCCTTGTCAAGTTGGTAAAACCACACCCCTATGTATTTAATTTGATTGCATTTGTAACGAGGAAAAATGTTGAAAGTATTTGTTAGACAAATTTCCTACTAAAAGAATTCAAAGACTCTTTAATGTTGAAAAACATTACTTACCAGGGTATCCTGGTAATTACCTGGACATTCAGATACACAAAAATAAGTCTCCTCTACTTATTCTGAGTCTTTCAAAACACATTTGAGAATTGTTTTACAAAACTTGTTTTTGAGTGCCTAGAAGTGCACTTGAAATCTACTCTGCAAGTTCTTCAGACCGTGACTTACCTCCTTCAGCAGGACAAGTAATGTGCTTGTGGTTTTTTCCTTTAAGAGCAGAGCAAGGTGGGGTGGTAAAGAAAATACTTTCAGCCTTCAAACGACCTTTAGATCTTGCTGGCTGAACGGTCACTTTATATTTACATGAAAATGACAGGTCCTGAAGAATTATGTAGTTTTCCTAGACCAAGAAAAACAGTATATGCTGTGAATAAACCTTTTTTTAAAACCATAATGTTGGCATAAGATTAAATGTTTTTTTTTCTAGTAAAGTGCATTTTTCTCTACATGATTAGCACATACAAATGTGTTTTTTTATTCAGAGAACAAAGCAAATATTGCCTATATTATTATTAAATTATAATCAGAAAACATTATTATAGTGGTTGGATACTTTCTTCAATCCTATACAGTACCTTAGTCATGCTGCATCAAAGTAGCTAACTTTTAACACAGGGAACAATCCCTTGGCACGATGGCAGTGGGGAATGGCAGTGTGAGGATGAAAAATGCTAATCCAATTAAATAAATGTAAGGAAGCTGATTTAAACTGAGATGAAAGACAGGCTTAATCTACATTTAAGAACTCCTTTTAACGTGCATACAAATCCCAAGAAGGCCTTATACGTCTTTCCTTGAGGACATCCTACTTCCACCCTTTGATAAAGCACGTTATCCCTCTAAGCAGGAAAGGATCCACAACTGAGCAATAAAACACAGTTATATGTAGAAGGATATCTTTAAGGCAACAACTAAACAAGACCCCTGACACCTTTGAAAAACCCAGCCTACATGTTTTTGTTCAAATCAAGTTTAATAAGAGAAATTCTAGCTTCTGGTAAAATTTCTGAAAGTCACCTAAGTGACTTAGGTTCCCAAGTCCCACTGATTTTCAGTTCTTTACGGCACTTAGGTGTTTCTGAAAGTTTTGTACTCTGTGTTTGAAAACAGCTGAAGAGTGTTAGAGTTAAGCTAAGTAATTTTCTCATAACTGACATGGGAAGTGCATTAGAGAGACAAAGTGGCTGAGGTAATATAATTTATTGGACCAACTTCTGTTGGTGAGAGAGACCAAGCTTATGCACTTACCCAGAGCTCTTCTTCTGGTCTGGGATACTAACTCAAAGTGTCACGGCTAAATACAAGCTTTGAACAGATTGTTTAGCATAAGTAGTTAACACATATTTCAACATATTTTAGCAGGCCACTTCATCTTGAATGATCCCTTGAAATCTGTGTTAACTACTTATGCTAAACTATCTGTTCAAACCTTGTATTTAGCTGTGACACTGTGAGTTTCTTTCCCAGACCTGATGAAGAGCTCTGTGTAAGCTTGAATGCTTGTCTCTCTCATCAACAGAAGTTGGGCCAATAAAAGATATTACCTCACCCACCTTGTCTCTCTAATATCCTGGGACCAACACAGATACAGCAACACTGCATACATGAAAAGTGCATGACTAATAGATTACTGAAACATTCCAGTGCAGTCCCTTTAGAACAGCACTTGTAAACAAATCACCACTTTGATGCTGAGTTAACTATTGGCATGAGTAAGTATTGTAGGACTAGGCCCCTTATTTGTCATATTAGATTGCTCGGGATACATCCGAAGTAGAATATTACAGTATTAGAAGCTGATCCTGCAAACCTGACTCCTGTAATTCCTATTTAAGATTATTCAAGAGTCAGATTGTACATCTAGTAAAGTCTATGGGAGTTTTGCCATTGACATCACTGGAAGCAGGATCAGACCTAAACGGAGTATGGTTTTCAGCATCAGGCCCTTTGCAACCATGTGTTTATCGAAGGTAGTTTCTTAACTATTTTAGAATAATATTCAATATCTCAGTGTATTGATTGGAATTTACAAATAGACACAGGGTTTTCCAAATCAGACTAGACTAATTACTGTAAAATAATTTATAGGAAAACCAAAAAACCATAATGCACCTGGCCAGTCGTGCAATGCTGTTCATGGAGAAAAAAAATCTTTCCTGACCTCTAGTGGCAATAAACTTATTTAATTATATTAGCTTTCCCTTACATTAGCATGCATAACTCCAAATGTTGTTACTGATCACAAAATTATCTGTCTTCTTTTTAAATCCATCGACAGTATTTGACTCTCTGACAGTAGTAAATTCCAACTATTCCCTTTGATTTAGTCTAACTTTGCTTGCCATTAACTTCAATGAGTTGACTTCTTATTATGGCACAGGGTAAAAAAGAAAGGCTGATCAAGTTTTCTTAAAGTTTCTTTCATTATTCACTGACTTGAGTGTGGTGTATCAATTTTAGTAATGTAATGTTTGTATAGCATATTACTTGAGTAGAGTGGTACTAGATTGGACAATACATTCAGTAGGAAGAAATGTCATTGCTAAAATATAATTGGGATATAATATTTATTTATACAGAACTATAATAATTTAGAAACTTTCTCTCTTCTATTCAGGTTCTTATACTGCAGCACTCATCAACTGTAAGGCCAGAAGGGACCACTGTGATCATCTGGTCTGACTTACTGCATAATACAGGCCATAAGACTTCCCCGAATTTAATTCCTGTTTGAACTAAAGCATATCTTTTAAACAAAATCCAATCTTGATTTTAAAATTGCCAGTGATGGAGAATCACTGTGATATCTTTGCACCTTCCAGCATTAATGTCTAGCATCTACCATGTGAGGTTTTTTCTTCATCTCTTACTCTTCTCAGGGGGAGCCTTGCTTGTGGATCCTCCCTATATCTGAAAACAAGCCTAGCTGCTTATTTTGATTAAAATTCAATATTTGTATTTGTATAGTGGTGGTTCCCAGGAGTGCTAATCATGGATCAGGTTTGCCTTGTAGTGTAATATGAACACTTCAGATACCCATGTAAAGCATTTGAATGCAGTACATTCATTTAGACTACCTTTCATGTTTGGTTAAATCAACAAACCCAAATATATCACTACTCTGCAGTGAAGTAAAAAAAACCACTCCTACTGTACCAATGACAGGTATAAAACATTCTGCATGCTATTACATATCACTTCCCTCTTCCTTTTCCCCATCCTTGATGACTGGAAACCACTACAAGTTAAGCAAGGGACTGAATTTCAACTTACATAGGTCAGGCCAGTTGCTTTTTCAGGCCCTTTAGTTTCATTGTACACACAGGATTCTGGGAACCACTGGACGTGATATCGACTCATACTAGTGTCTAAATGAACAAAACAGCAATACAAAAAGGAAGAGGAAAACATACATTACAGTTATGCTTTAGCCATCTGCAGCTTTCCTGGCTTTTCTGGATATAAAACCAAGGGATTTTAAGAACTTTGGAAGTGTCAGTTCCTTGCTGCTCATAAGCATTTAAAGTTCCCATGAATGAAAAGAAGAGAATATTAAACATGTCAATAACTTAATCCATGTGTTAGCGCAGTAAGGATGAACTAAAAAAATAAAATAAAGGGATTTAGCAGAAATTTAAGTGTTGATGAAAGGGAGAAAAAATCCCCATGGTTTATGCTGCCAAACATCTTGGGAATGATGGGAATGATTCAGTGCCAACCGTCTGTAACTGTTTACGTTGTCAGAACATTGCAATGCTGCTGCATGGCACCACTCGGTAAATCTGTGTTTGGACACGTGAAAATTCCCTGAACCTTATACTTTCAGAATGTATCATGAAACCGCCTCCACATGTGGCCAACTGAAAGTCTAGTCACAGCTCTTAGGAACAATACTAAAGGCTTGCTCTTGCTCTCATTGAAGCCAGTGGCAAAACTCCCATGACTTCAATGGTGCAGACTCTACAACAGCAATTCCATAATTATCAGTGTGATTTTTAGTAAAAATTCTCTGAGAGCTCCATACAGAATTGTAGTGGCAGGCGTAAAATTTATAACCATTCATCTCAATCCAGACTGTATGATAAAGCAGACTAGGGCAAAACAAAGAGCAATGAAGAACTGAGACAGAAAACATGGTGGTATAAATGCATCTTGTTGTTTTCCTGGAGTATTCATATTTCTGTGCATAGTGGCTATAAAATTAAATGTCTATATAGTAATTAACTTGATACACCAGAGTTGCTCATGCCAAGTGCATGATTATGGTTTTCTGGAATGGAAAAGAAATACCTTTGATGGCTTTAGGGTTGATCTGGCAATAGACTGCTATGAGCAATTTGGAAGCAGAAGAGAGGGATTACAAATTAAAGAGAAACTAAGTGATCTCTGAAGCCAACAAAAATTGTATTTGGTAAGAAAGACTGATTGGAAGTTTGTTCAAAATGGATTTTTGTAGCTGTTGTCTTCATAACAACATATATGCTAATTATTTTCATGACTGCTCTCGAAGCCCAAAGGTTTTCAATAAGAAATGAATGAAGAAACACTCAACTGTGTTCTAATTATTTTCTGTCATATTTTTTAAAAATGTAGGTATTCTCACTTGAATCTGACCATTGTGGCTTTGCCATTAGACGTACCAGTCAGAGTGAGATACACACTCACAGTGCATCTCCAAGTAGGTCTCATCTGATTTCATCTGTTCTGATTCATTCAATTATTGCCTATTCTCTGTTTGCTCCCGCTCCTGAGACAAACACATACCACATGCAGTCCATCATCTGGCATCTAGAGACCTGAAAACTCAGTACTATTCTATTAACCATCTGAAGTCTCTGATGAATGACTATATAGTGAATCTTCTTATTGATCTCCTACTATCTGATAATCAGCAATTTACTCTTTTAAAGTATACTTACATAAGGCAGACCACTTATAGATCCATTCAAACTTTAAATTCAATACACTCGCTAGTCATTACATAAAAGTATTGCTGTTGGCTTTGTCACAGATTGAATGAGGCCTGGTTACCTGTCCACCAAGAACCGGAGAAGACCACTAATATTTCAAATAGGCCATTGAACACCTCCATATGAACAACCATAGATGAGCTGGACTTGATGACCTCTCGAAGTCCCTGTCAGTCCTACATTTCTATGATTCTATGAATCTTGAGGTTTCGAAGTTTGCTTTGGTTAAGTATCCTAACTGACCAGTCGGGAGTTGAGCTAATCCTCGGTCTGGAAATCTCATGAAATTAGGCTTTCAACATAATATTTAATGTATTTCCAGGTTTTGGCCAGGTAGGAAATTCTGTGGGAACTGTGGGGCTCTGTCCAGCTCCCCACCTGTAATCTGATCTTTCCACCTGGGCATACAGATACCCTGCTCACACCTCATTCCTTTCTTCCTTCCTGCCTATCCATTCAGGCAGTGGCAACCTCTTTGTCTCTCTACCGGGAAGCTAAGAAGTGAACTCAAAGCACAACTTTCCAAGAAGCTTCCTGCGGCTGGATTCAAATGAGATTGTTGCTGGGCTGGTGTGAAGAAAGTCTGTAATATCTCTAATTATAACACTGCTCTACAGCCAAAATGCTTCTGAAATAAATGTAGTCAAACTTTACTAATTCTGGGTCACTGAGAACGAAAATGATGCTTAAAATTGTTGATTGGCTCTAGTTTTCAAGATATGCTATTGGGTCAGTATATACGACCCTTGACTTGGGAATGGCGGAGGATAAGTGAGTTATAAAGGGAAGGGATCTCAATTTAAACCAGAAATGACTAAAATACATCTCTGACTGGATCTATGAATAAATCTATGACTGGGTTTGGACAGTACTTGCTTTTTAGGCAAAACAATGAATGATGCAATCTGAAGCTGGTATTGCGTCATACATGATATGAATTGCATCATGTTATTCCTAGAAGTCATGGATGATGCAATCATAACAAAGCTTACATCACTCTGCTGAACAAATTGCCCTATATCAGCTCTAGAAATCATACAGTGTCATGCTCTCTTATTTGTCAGTGTTTGATTTTGCAAAGGTTTTGCAGATAAAAAAAAAGATTTTGCAGATAACTTCTGCTATGTTTGTGGTGAAGTGACTTTTGCATCACAAAAGCGCAGTATAACCACTATGGTTAAGAAAGCCTATCACCTTTATTTTGGCAGCAAAATTGGAGATCAGGACAAGAGGTGGGCACCACACATATGCTGCAACACTTGTGCAACAAATCTTCGCCAGTGGTTGAACAGGAAAAGGAAATCTATGCCTTTTGCAGTGCCAATGATTTGGAGAGAGCCAACAGATCATACCAGCAATTGTTACTTCTGCATGGTGCCTCCAGTTGGGAAAGGTGTGTCAAAGAAGAAAAAGTGGACTGTGCATTATCCAAACATTCCATCAGCTATACGCCCAGTACCCCACGGAGAAGGACTGCCGGTTCCTGATGCACCAGAATCATTCTCACTTGAGTCAGACGAGGAAGAGGAAGAGGATGAAACTTCTGGTCCTGAACCATCAATGTCACAGGACCCACATTTTCTCCCATCCTCCTCCTCTGAACCACACCTCATAACACAAGGTGAACTGAATGACCTTGTCAGGGATTTGGAACTACCCAAGAGTAAGGCAGAGCTGTTGGGCTCCAGACTACAGCGGTGGAATCTCCTGGCAGGTGATGTTAGGGTTTCCATGTTCCGTGACCGTCAAGAGGATCTTGTCCCATTCTTCTTCATGGAAGGTGATCTTGTAGCCTGCAACAACATCGATGGTGTGATGGCAGCCCTCAACATCGTTCACGATCCAGATGAGTGGAGACTGTTCATTGATTCATCGAAGACGAGTCTTAAAGCTGTTTTGCTGCATAATGGCAATGTTTTGCCATCAATTCCAGTTGGTCATGCAGTCCATATGAAGGAAACCTATGACAACATGAAACAACTTTTGAGGTGCATAAACTATGACCAAAGTGGCAGCTTTGTGGCGATTTGAAGCTTGTTGCTCTCTTGCTTGATCTGCAGACTGGATACACAAAGTACTACTGTTTTCTCTGCGAATGGGATAGTCGTGCAAGAGATTCCCACTACATCAAGAAAGATTGGCCACTCCGACAGTCATTGGAGCCTGGGAGGAAAAGTGTTCAGCATCCACCACTTGTTGAATCAAGGAAGATTTTGTTACCACCCTTACACATCAAGCTGGGTCTGATGAAGAACTTTGTCGAGGCCATTGACAAAACACAAGCAGCTTTCAAGTACCTCCGTGGAAAATTTCCAAGGTTAAGTGAAGCTAAGATAAAGGAAGGTGTCTTTGTTGGTCCTCAGATTCGTGAACTTCTTCGAGATGATGCATTTGACCATGCACTGCGTGGCAAGGAAAAGACGGCATGGAAAGCCTTCCAGTTAGTGGCAATAAATTTTCTCGGAAACAACAAGGCAGACAACTACAGGTTGTTGGTGGAAAACCTCCTCAAGGCATACAAAAGCCTTGGCTGCAACATGTCACTAAAGATACATTTTTTGCACTCTCATCTAGTTTTTTTTCCACCGAACTGCGGAGCAGTGAGCAACGAGCACGGCGAGCGATTTCACCGGGACATTGCAACAATGGAGAAAGGCTATCAGGGCAAATGGAGCCCATCAATGCTTGCAGAGTATTGCTGGACAGTGACGAGAGATGCTCCATTTAATGAATACAAGAGACAAGTCAAGAAGCGCCGAGTAGACACTGAATAGGACTAAACTATGTACAGAATAGTTTTTTGCCTTTTGTTTCATAATAAATTTTATTTATATAACCCTTTTGCTGATTTTTAAAGTGTTACATAAACGGGTCAGGTGAAATATTATCATGTAAAGCAACCATAAACACATGAAAAGACCTAGGTTTACAATTTATGATTAAAACTCTACTATCTACACAATATACATGACATAAAATGTAAAAACTTAAATATCTTAGAAACAGTAGCCAATCAGTTGTTTTAATTGTCATATTTGAATTCAGCACATCAAAATACATAATAAATAGCACATTTTATCTCTGAAGCAGACGACTTCTCAAAAATTGTAGACCAGTGTTACTGCTCATGTTTTCTGTTGTTGTTTTTTTATCATTCACATTTCATATCCCAATAACAACCTGACCACTGACCCCCTAGACATAACTGCCACACCAAAACCATATTCCTTCTTTTTTTTTTAGTTTTATAAACAGTTAAAATTACTTCAAATACTTGTTTCAACATATATATATATATAACCAGTCATGGCTGGAATGCATGAATAGTAATAGATACAGTTAAGGTTACTTGCTGTGTTTCCATTCTAAAGGGCCTTTTTCATTGAGCTGATTTTCCTAAACTTGTTCATTTGGGACTAAAATTTTCCAGGTATTGTCTCTGGACATTTTTGGAGAGTTTGAGCGAAAAAAGGAGTTCAGGCATTTTGGCTAGCAAGAAGACTGAAAGGAAATAAAAAAATAATAATAACCCCAAAACCCACCAATAAAAAAAAAACTTTATAGCATCCATGATTTGGAATAGAAAACTGAAATGTGGGAGGGAAAAACAGTCTCTAGGTTAGCAATGCACTTTTTCAATGGTTGGAGGGATGTTTTTGCTTTGGCAGAGTAACAGATATAAAAAATATCATGCTTTGTTTTGCAAGATACATGTTTAGTAACAACATCACCTTTAAAAATAACTATATCCCAATATATTTGAAAACAAATAGATCTAGTGTATCTGAGGTATGAAAGCCAAACCTAGTGAGAAACTTTTCTAAACCTTTGAAAATACATTTCCTTTTTCTTTATTAGGGCGCTAACTATGAGTGTAAATTGTGTGACTCTAGGGTTTTTATCTATAAGATAGTGTATATCTGTGAGATTTAAACACACGCAAAAGAAAAACTTACTGTAGCTTTTCCCATCAGCAATGTGCATTGGTCCCCACTGAGATCACTACTGTACTTTTCTTTGGATTTTTTTGTTCATCTATCAACTATAAACATGGCAATAGTAACTCTTGCTGCTAATGCAATGGGCAACCAATTCAAGCTGTTGATTAATCTAATGGCAGAGTCACCAAGGCTCATGATTCAGAATTATAGACAGTTGAAGTTAATTCACTATAATCTATAGTCATGCCTGGAAGTCACATATGAAAAGTTGTTTGTGAAGTTAATATTAGTAAGAATAGCCAATATGCAGTAAGATTCTTTCATTATCATAGCTAGTTTTAGCAGAAAACCTTGCTATTCCTTGTAACTATAACTTTTGAAATTAAAGAGACTAACAAAAAAACGCTGCCTCGCTACCTTGAATTGGGATGGATTTAAGCGTGTGCTTAAATGCTCGCCTAAATAGGTGCCTTATATCCATATCTAGGTGCCTGAATAGAATTGAGTTGATTTTCAGAGGTGCCAACTCATTGAAAAGTTTTAGATTAAAAGTAATTTAGATTTTTGCAAAACAAAACAAAACAAAAAACAAAGACATAATGTTCTAGGTTTTTTTTACATAAAACAAACAGAAAACAATGTTTTAACTTTTCTAAACCCAAAAATTTCAGTTTTAATTAAAAAACTGAGTAATCAATGGGAAATTGTGACAAAAATGAAAAGAAGATTTTTTTCTTTAAATTCCCAATGCCAAATAATTGGCATTTTTCAAGCTTCTTTACACCCTTAACTCCTACAAAAGTCCTGGGGAGCTCCAGGAGCTCAGCACCCTTCAGACTCATGTCATTTTTATGCAGGAGCATAAATATGGATTTAGAATCCCAACTTTAAGCACCCGGGTTTGGAATGCTTTGCCTAAACCATTAAAACCTTATTTAAATAAGGCTTGATATGGGTAACTCTAGACCTGTAGGCATATAGCCTACATCTGCTAAATCTTGTAATGTCAAACCAGTGCTTGAAGCTTAGTTTTGTTTTGAATACCAAAAACAATTTTAGTTGATATTGTTACTACTCCTCAGCTGGGATTTTTGGTTAAAATGATTCTAAAGTTGATTGTAAAATAAACAAAATAATAGTAAAAAACCTTAAAAAAATAAGTAACCTCTACTCATTTTCTCTGCCAACATACTCCATGTTTCTGTGCTGCTGTGTTTTCCTCCTGGTGCTGGCTATGTGAATAATTTATCAAATGTGGTTTATTTTTTCTATCATATTACCACAGACAACTTCTTTCTTTGCCTCAGATGCTTTTTTTCCTACATCACAGTGAATGTTTTGCTGCTGAAGGGTGTCAGGACAACAATCTAGGAAACTGAAGTCTTTTGCATAGCTAGAATAGGTATTGGTATATTGTGGGCAGTAGCAGTATGACAGTCCCACCCCACCCAGCCAATGTGCCTCACTATTGTTCTGAGAGATAAAAGGGCATTTATTTCCTTGTATTTGAGCTCATGCAACCTAGTGGATAGAGCACTGGACCGGGACTTGGAAATGCTGGGTTCTACTACCAGCGGTGACACTGGACTGCTAGGAAACCTTGGGCAAGTCAGTTCATCTCTGTGCCCTCTAGTTTACCCATCTGTAAAATGGGGTTAATGATACTGACCTCCTAGGTAAGGAACTTGGAGCTCTATGGCTGAAAAGCATTATATATGAGGTTGGGTATAGTATTATTATTATTATTCAGTTCTGTGCATGTTTGTTGACACATGTTGGTGTAAGAGTACCAATGAGTGCCAACCAGGATACTGTTGCTCTCCATATGAGGATATTTGTTTATGAGCAAATGGACTGTGAAAACTTATTTAAAAGAGTCCATTGCTTGAAAACAATGAACTTAGTGACAGACTATGGCTTGTATGGCTAGCACCTCCAAAACGTTCATCTTAAGTTTTCAGAGTTTCACTAAAGCCAGTCATAGTTTTCTGTAGACTTTCCTTTACATTCCAGTTCTCCCTGCATACCCAACTTAAATTGCCAAGTTTGCACAATTTTGATAGCCTCTCTAATCTAAGGGAGATTAAAGAAAAAGAACTAATTAAAGAATTAAGGAGAAAGAATTAAAAGAATTAAAGATAAAGAACTCAATAATAGTGGGGGATTTCAATTATCCCCATATTAACTGGGTACATGTCACCTCAGGACGAAATGCAGAGACAAAATTTCTCGATACTTTAAATGACTGCTTCTTGGAGCAGCTGGTACAGTAACCCACAAGGGGAGAGGAAACGCTCGATTTAGTCCTGAGTGGAGCGCAGGATCTGGTCCAAGAGAGAATTATAACAGGACCGCTTGGAAATAGTGACCATAATATAATAACATTTAACATTCCTGTGGTGGGAAGAACACCTCAGCAACCCAACACTGTGGCATTTAATTTCAGAATGGGGCACTATGCAAAAATGAGGAGGTTAGTTAAACAGAAATTAAAAGGTACAGTGAAAAGTGTCCATGCAGCTTGCAGGGATTTCATTCTAGTCAAAGACACCATAATAGAGGCCCAACTTAAATGTATACCCCAAATTAAAAAAACACAGTAAAAGAACTAAAAAAGAGCCACCGTGGCTTAACAACAATGTAAAAGAAGCAGTGAGAGATAAAAAGGCATCTTTTAAAATTTGGAAGTCAAATCCTAGTGAGGTAAATAGAAAGGAGCACAAACACTGTCAAATTAAGTGTAAAAATGAAATAAGAAAAGCCAAAAAGGAGTTTGAAGAACATCTAGCCAAATACTCAAAAGGTAATAACAAAATGTTGTTTAAGTACATCAGAAGCAGGAAGCCTGCTAAAGCCTGCTAAGCCAGTGGGGCCCCTGGACGATCGAGATACAAAGGAGCACTTAAAGACGATAAAGTCATTGTGGAGAAACCAAATGAATTCTTTGCTTCAGTCTTCACGGTTGAGGATGTTAGGGAGATTCCCAAACCTGAGCTGTCCTTTGTAGGTGACAAATCTGAGGAATTGTCACAGATTGAAGTGTCACTAGAGGAGATTTTGTAATTAATTGATGAACTTAACAGTAAAATGTCACCGGGACCAGATGGCATTCACCCAAGAGTTCTGAAAGAACTCAAATGTGAAATTGTGGAACTATTAACTAGGGTTTGTAACCTGTCCTTTAAATCAGCTTCTGTACCCAATGACTGGAAGATAGCTAATGTAACACCAATATTTAAAAAGGGCTCTAGAAGTGATCCTGACAATTACAGACTGGTAAGTGTAACGTCAGTACTGGGCAAATTAGTTGAACCAATAGTAAAGAATAAAATTGTCAGACACATAGAAAAACATAAATTGTTGGGCAAAAGTCAACATGGTTTCTGTAAACGGAAATCATGTCTTACTAATCTATTAGAGTTCTTTGAAAGGGTCAACAAACATGTAGACAAGGGGGATCCAGTGGACATAGTGTACTTAGATTTCCAGAAAGCCTTTGACAAGGTCCCTCACCAAAGGCTCTTATGTAAATTAAGTTGTCATGGGATAAGAGGGAAGATCCTTTCATAGATTGAGAACTGGTTAAAAGATAGGGAACAAAGTATAGGAATAAATGGTAAATTTTCAGAATGGAGAGGGGTAACTAGTGGTGTTCCCCAAGGGTCAGTCCTAGGACCAATCCTATTCAACTTATTCATAAATGATCTGGAGAAAGAGGTAAACAGTGAGGTGGCAAAGTCTGCAGATGATACTAAACAGCTCAAGATAGTTAAGACCAAAGCAGACTGTGAATAACTTCAAAAAGATCTCACAAAACTAAATGATTAGGCAACAAAACGGCAAATGAAATTTAATGTGGATTAATGTAAAGTAATGCACATTGGAAAAAATAACCCCAACTATACATACAATATGATGGGGGCTAAATTAGCTACAACCAATCAGGAAAGAGATCTTGGAGTCATCGTGGATAGTTCTCTGAAGACGTCCACGCAGTGTGCAGCGGCAGTCAAAAAAGCAAACAGGATGTTAGGTATCATTAAAAAAAGGGATAGAGAATAAGACGGAGAATATCTAATTGCCCTTATATAAATCCATGGTACGCCCACATCTTGAATACTGCGTACAGATGTGGTCTCATCTCAAAAAAGATATACTAGCATTAGAAAAGGTTCAGAGAAGGGCAACTAAAATGATTAGGGGTTTGGAACGGGTCTCATAAGAGGAGAGATTAAAGAGGCTAGGACTTTTCAGCTTGGAAAAGAGGAGACTAAGGGGGGATATGATAGAGGTATATAAAATCATGAGTGATGTGGAGAAAGTGAATAAGGAAAAGTTATTTACTTGTTCCCATAATATAAGAACTAGGGGCCACCAAATGAAATTCATGGGCAGCAGGTTTAAAACAAATAAAAGGAAGTTCTTCTTCACACAGCGCACAGTCAACCTGTGGAACTCCTTGCCTGAGGAGGTTGTGAAGGCTAGGACCATAACAGGGTTTAAAAAGAACTAGATAAATTCATGGAGGTTAAGTCCATTAATGGCTATTAGCCAGGATGGTTAAGGAATGGTGTCCCTAGCCTCTGTTTGTCAGAGGATGGTGATGGACGGCAGGAGAGAGATCACTTGATCATTACCTGTTAGGTTCACTCCTTTTGGGGCACCTGGCATTATCCACTGTCGGTAGAGAGGATACTGGGCTGGATGGATCTTTGGTTTGACCCAATATGGCCGTTCTTATGTTCTTATGCACACATTATGTAAATCTGTACAAAAGATTTACATAAAATGTGTTCAAGTTTGGCAATTGAAGTTTGGTGCACAGGGAGAATTTGGCCCATTATATAGTTCAAAGCAGACTTCTTCAACAAGAATAGCATAGTCTAGGATTTAATTCCAATGAAAACTCAAGCTTTTCAGCTACAGATTCCCCTTGTACAGTAATGCTGAACTTATCTCTGTGTTTGCCAGAGAATTTGGAACAACGTGGTGTGGGTGATAATTCACAGTGGAAAGAAATGTGCCTACATGTGGTAAAAAAAAGATCAAAAGAAGACTATGAAACTAGAAATAATAAAGCTTTTATTGGTAGCATGAAAAGATCTAACTCGGAATGTTTCAAGTACAAGTAACAAATTTAAGCCAAATTATTGGTTTAGTATATGATAATACTGTGTATTTATATGTTGTGTCTTTCATCACAAAGGACCCCAACAAATTAGACAAATGTAACTAGCTAAATATACAAACTGTGTTGCTAAAGGGATCTTTATCAGAGCTGAGCAAATTATTTACAGTGAATAATGTAAAACTAAATTCAGTCTACTTTTGGAAACAAGCAGACTAATTTCCTTTAATTTATTCCATATTCAAAATTACTCAAATCATTTCTTGTATGTGTACCTTACTTTATAGATCGATGGCAAATAGTTTGCTTCAAGTATTCCATATCATTTGAAAGGTGTTGATTGGTTGTGATTAGCCACATAAGTGACGTGGTTTGGTTTTTGTTCCCTTATTAGGGGTTTGATCCTACAAGATTCTGAGCACTTTGGCCCTGATTCAACAAAGCACTTAAGCATGTGAGATATCCTGTTGACTTCAATAGTTAAGCATGTGCTTAAGTGGATCGTGGCCAGAATGCTCGGCCTCTGGCAGGATCACGTCACGGAGGAGTATGCATCTTATTAACAGGAGAAGGGCTTGAACATGTCTCTAGGGCTTCGAGTCTCTTAGAAAGAGGTAGAAGATAAACAGGATGAGGGAAGTTAAACAATTTCCTTTCTGGATCATGCAGAACTATGCCAAGGCATCATTTCTACACAAATTAGATGATTGCTAGATTTATTGACTGGCTAAAGCTTTTAAATTTAACTGCACATCACAAAATTACATTCACACCAAGCAGGTGAAGTCTTAATTGAAAGGGGCTTGTCTAGAGACTTCTCTAGCTTATTTAACTGCCTCTGTGGTAAGTGCTATAACAAGAGATTTGGGGAGCTGCATACATATGCTGTGATGAGCAGTATTCCAACATCCTATATAGAATGTACTATTTTCACAGGGCTAGATGGTCACATGATGATCTGCCCAGCATCAAGAGCAACACGGGGTTATGCTGCCCTTGGAGCAGCCTAGGAGGGTAATTCTGAATCTCCCAGTCATAGACTCTCTTCCTGACTTTCTGCCACTTGAGGAAGGGAGAAAACTATGCCGGGTCTATCCCCTTTCAGTATACAACCCTTGGCAAGCCAAGGCAGCTACATTGCTGAGTGGGCTGGAGGGAGTAGAGCCAAGGTTCTTCTCACTGCCCACCCCTTCCTGCACTGTGGAACCTGCTTCCACACCCACACTGCTACCCATGATCTCAGTAGCTGGTGCATAGGCGAAAGGAGACATCTTTTACCTTTGTGCCACCATGGTAGCTGGGCCATGCTTCAGCCCTGGGTGAATACTGAAACATGCAAGCTTAAAATTTACTTTTCATGAGCATTTGTATAAGTAAAACTCAACTGCTGCAATGTGCCTGGAAAGCAAATATAAAAAAGAGGCAGGAACATGGATAAAGTTCAAGTAAATACATGTGATTTTATGTATTTATTTATTCATTTATTGTTGTTCCTCTTATCTACTTTTCTCTCCACTGCTAAAAAGCAGCTAAATCTCTGATGACCCACACAGTAGCAACTATTTGACAGAACACAGAAACACTACAAAATGGCTTAAGAAAGAGAGCGAAGAAACTGAAGATAGGCAGAATGTAATTACTGGTTTCTAAGCTGGAATTTGACTGGTGTCCTACTAAGGTTAACAACACTCTTCTTGCAAAAAGCGCTGTGGGTTTTTTAGAGATTGCAAGCGGACAGGCCTTTTTATGTCTCCTGTGACATGTGGTGTCTTTTGCAAACATTATAAACTCTATTCCAAAGCGAAGGCATTGAAACTAGAGGGAAAAGTGAATCTATTCACTGGCTGAATTCTCAATGGCATTTCCGGTAATAGTCAGGACATTCCCCTGTGGAACGTATCTCAGGATGAGGTCCTAATCTTAACATTCTAGTAACAAAAACTCGTTTCCTTTAGGTGAGTGTCCTATACTGTCCTAATGGTTTAGTGTGTGTGTGTGTGGGGGGGGGGGGATGGTCCCCATAAAAGTCCTTTACATTCCTGCAAAAATGTTGCTGCTCCCTTGCTCTTTTTTTACCTCCTATGCCGTCCTAGGCATGTTTTCTTCTGCAATAGCATTTGCATGACAGTTTATCTGTTTGTTCCTTTACCCAGTAAAGGCATAAGAAGAAAAGATTCCAAAATGCCAAACAGTGGATTTTATTATACGTCGTTATGGTTCTCATGACAGCTCTGAAAAAAACACCCCACCTTTAATGATCACTTATTCATACAGCACAATTAAAATAAACACCAAAAACCCTTGGCTGGCATTTAAACTTCATTCAAATAAACAGGTCTTTCAAAAGGTAATCTGTATTGTTTCCTGCTCTAATATGGAATATTAGTGGTTGTGTTTAAATTGTTAAGAATTTGGTTCTAAACTCTCTGCCATTTAAAACACTCTCTCTCTCTGTCTAGAATGCATCATTTGGATAATAAAATGGTAATTCCCTTCCAAGAATGACATTAATGGAAAGTGTGTAATTTAAAGATGGGCCCAAGCCACAATGTGTGTATCCACATCTGGATGCATACTGCACCGATGATTAACAGCATTTTCATCCAGGAATTTTGAGTGAGCCCACAGGTAGAGTACGTGAAACAATATATTTTACTAAGAGTTCTGTTTGCCAGCAATGTCCACAGGTACCCCGTTTTTTGTAAGGGAAATTTTGCATATTGTAGAAACTATAATGCCACACTTTTCCATGTCTGGTACCATACAAAGCTAAGATTCAGGCTAGTTACTCAGGGCCAGATTTTCAAAGGTATTTAGGTGCCTAAAGATACAGATGGATGCTTTTGAAAATCACACTAGACACATAACTCTCATTGCTTAGGTGCTTTTGAAAATCCCACTAGGGACCTATTTGTATTTTTAAGTGCCTAAAAACCTTTAAAAATCTGCCCCTTAGTCAAGGTAGTTAGTTAACTGGTATTGACATGCCGAGTCTCCAAATGAGTGAAATGTTAATATCTTCACATGTAGCTTAACAGTGATTAGAAGAATTCACTTTATAGAGAGACCTGATCATGGTTAACTAGACAAGAACGAATCTGAAAAAGTGAAAAATGTAAACTGTATAAACAGATGTTACTGAGGCAAAAGAAAGATGATGTTTTTGGAAACATACCAGTCTTTCTTGAACAGTAGAAAAAACAAACTAATTCGGACAAACAGTTTGTTCAATGGTTAGCCAATACATAGTTTTTTTAAATTCCTTGTTAAAATGAGTCTTTTCTGGAAATAATTTCCCAACTAATGTGACATTGCATGTCTTGTCAGCAATTTTATAAAATTCCACAGTATGGTAAGCACACCCAGGACTACTGTGAAACTGTACACCCTAGACTACAGTGCACCCCGTACACCCGGGACTACAGTGAAACTGACTAAACTGGACTAAAGTGAAACTGTGTAATTGTTTGAGGAAGTATAATAAAGTATCATGATACATTAGTAAATGGCCAGGTACTCAAACACTGATCTCCCTTCTGCAGTAATTATTACTAACTGAAATAATTCCCCACACTAACAAATGTATTGTCCAGTGAGTCAGATCCAGCAGCCCTTACTCACTTTGAATAGTCCCATTAACTTAATGGAACTGCTTGCATATAGAAGGGTTGCATATAGACCCAATGCCTGTTAGAGATCACACTAGGAAGCATTCGCATTATTTTTAACCTTGCAGGATGAAAATGACCTGTTACAAACAAACAGTCTGTGCAAACAGTCACTTCATTTATCTTCCCGCACTAAGAAAGAGCTAGTTTTGTTTTCCAAAGATCTGGTTGTAAAAGCTTTTGTGGCAGCTTTCTATCTGCTTTGCCTTGCCCTGTGTTTTATTCTTCTCTGTAATTTAATTGATTATTCCTGTTCAGTTGATTTATCAGACAGTGCAGGATAGAGTCTTTGCCCCTCCTTGCTTCAATCCCTGTTTAAGACATTCTTTCCTTTGCATTTCTGGTAAGTATTAAAGCAAAGAATCAAATCTGAAGCCAAATACAAATATTTTTTAAACATCTATACTTTCAAGCAAAAGCAAGGGGCAAACAATTCAACATTAAGTGGAAACACTGATGAACTCAATAAAATGATGTTTAATATGGGCCAAATGCTATAGTCATGACTCAGGCAGAATACTGATTGAATGGGAGTTTGCCTAAGTAAGAATAGCTGTATTATCCCTAAATAAGAGCCACTAAAACATCAATTGTGTTGCAGCAATGGGTTTAGGACACAGTACTGTGAGATTTTGCATTGGAAGGAAATCATCACACTAAATTACAGTACGTTATTCTCACTGATGAGAATTACTGCAGTAAGTGACGAGAATGATTGAAGTACATCTATAGCAGGGGTTCTTCAACTGGGGCTTGTGATCCTTCAGGGGGTCGGTCACAAGGTGGTTACATGGAGGTTGAGAGCTGACAGCTCCCAGCCCCCATTAAATTAAATTATTCTCCCCCACCCCCCCATTTTTAATGTATAAGGGGAGAATCACACTCAGAGGCTTGCTGTGTGAATGGGGTCACAAATACAAAAAGTTTGAAAACCACTGATCTATAGAGAATAAAGTTCCTCTTTTTTGATTCCATGGGAAACATCTCATTTAAATCCCCCAAGGGTATTTAATATTGGAAGAACTTGAAGGCTTCTCAGCCAAAGTCCAAAACCCCAGCTTCCTAGTCACCAAACTGCTGTGGGGCAGGGGAAACATGAGAAGCCTTTTATTTTTGCAGTTTCAGTCTTGATTATTGCACAAGATTTTTTTAGGACCTTAATTGTCATAAGCAGCTAATCCTTTTAGGTTAGAGATTCAGAATGCATCCGTTCCTGGCAACGGACTTTACTCTCTGACTCTCCAGCTCCCAGCGCCAAGGAGTTAAAAGTGATTTGTTTGACTTGGTTCCACTGCCTTACATAAATAGCACATAATTTCTAATTTCACACAGTCAAGATGGCCAGAAAATCCAACCACAAGCAAGTTCTTCTTTTCATTGATAAAATTTGAATTCATGCTACTTATGGAATGTACAGTGTTTCTCTAATCCCAGTCCTGTGTCCAATGGAGGAAATGAAAGGCATGTTTTTCTTCTGAACAAGAAACCATTGTATCTGTCTAATTACTATATACTTTTGTGATAATTATGCTGGGTAAAATGATGTGTGTTTGCTAAGTGCTTTGCATAACTCGAGGTGTGGAGTTATTCCCATTAACACACATCCTGAAGTGCATGTATAATTGCCATCATAAAACAGCATTCAGCCTGAATATTATTTTAACACAGAAGACCAGATCCTACATTGCTTGCATGCCCCAAGTTCAGTGATATTAATGGAACATTCAGAATGAGGCCCATAAAGAAGAGAAGATTGAGCCCAGCGAAGTCAATCTGGCCTTCCAACCTGTGGCATTCATTGGCATGCATATATATATATAATTAGATGCTCTGAAAGTCTACTCAATCATAAATAGAAATATGTATTGGAGGGTGTAGTAAAGCCATAAATAAATGTATTGTAAAATAATGTATTGTATTATCCCCTACACTTCCTGGAATGGACAGAACAGAAGTCAGGTTGTGGAAGGAGGCTGTGCAGTCTTCATTGCATCATTCCTCTCTTCCCTTGGCCCACAGAGACTCTTTTGAAAGTGCCACAGAGGGATATAGGTTTTCTGTGTGGGGTTATGGTGTGCTGGTTTGGGGTTGCAGGGACAGCTGCAACAACATCACCATATTTCCTTAAAATACTCCAGATTTTTGCAGTAAGTTAGAGGGTCTCTGTGTGGATGGCCCGTGCCTCCAGGAAACCACAGGCCTAGAGTGAAAACCCCTACCATTCATAAAAACAATTTTCTCAACATCAGCACCCCCATCTAGCCTTTCCCCCGGGGGAACAACAACAACAAATCCAAAATTCAAAGACAAAACAAAAAGACCTGAAATAAACAAATCAACCAAAAAACAATCCTAAGAAGGGAGACGAGCCAGAGACTCTATAAAAACCAGTAGGGACTCTACTGTTGCTAAGCTATTTCACATAGAAGGTACTCAGATACTACAGTCATGGGCAGCAGTAGAAACTCTTAGATGGATAGATCCATGGTTGAAGGATAAACCTGGTTTCCAGACAGAAATCCAAGGAAACTTCACAAGTCTAAAGCTGTGGTTTCCCCGCATCTACACATGAGTAACCTGTGCAGCAGAATGATCTAGCTCATTGTAAACACGTATACAAAAACAATTTCTTAATGATTATTAATATAGTACATGAACAACATTTCATTGTTTAAAGTTTTATTGAGAGAAGATTTAATGTAATTATTTATTAAAAATAAAATGGTTTATTACAGATAAAAATAGTCTTTATACCAATTTTTTACGTCCGTTTAACTGTCTTTCAATTCAAAGGATCCACAAAGCACCCTCTAGAGTAGCCACTTCATCCATCATTAAAACACAATCATTTCTGGTTTGGAGCATGAGAGCTGTTTAATATAGTTCACCGCAACACTTCACAACCACTCATGACAATAAGTGAAGAAGAATACCACAACCACTTGCAACTGCCGTGGTAGATTTCCTTTCTTAGTTGTTATCTGGCCAAGACGTCAGTACTAAGATCAAAATTCTTGTTAAAGAAGTCATGAGACCTTTATTTTTACTGACTTTGTTATGCTACTTGATTAAAGTAAAATGTTAGATTTAGAATAAAAAAAAAACACGCACCCAAAAACAATATAGAGTTTTGAGGGGGAAGTAGAAAACTTTTCATCTATACTTTAATGTTTCATTACACCTTGTGTTCCATTTCAGGTCTTTTAGGGATGGACATGAGCATGATTTCTTCAACTCTTTTCATTGTTATTTATATTAAAGTAGCAGAGGCCATTCAGGAGTAAGGCACTATCATAGTGGGCCCTGTGTAACTGCAAACCAAGACCGAGTCCCTGCCCCCCCAAAGAACTTTCAGTCTAATTTTAAAAACGAGTGATTATAATTATCAGAGCGAGGACAACGGTAACAGTGATAAGCATATACAGTTACATAATCTTGCTGTGGGCGGAATAGATTGTTTAAAGCCATTATTTATTTATTTTAAATACTAAGATATAAATTCATAGGCATCCCTGACAGACAAGACGCTTGAATCTGCTGTGGTGAAGAAGAGGGAGCCATGATCACACTTGCAGGTCAGGAAGATAATTTTAACCATCACAATCCCTACTTGATTCTGGAAGGCAGTGAAGGCTAAGCCTTTTTTGGCTTCCAAACCTAATTAGACACTTACATTTTATGGCATTTGTCTTTTAGGAAAGATAAAAACATAAAAAAAAGTTGTTAGGCACTATATTTACTGAGAAGCAGGGGATCATAAAACACATGAAGCCAGCCCACTGTAAAGATTTTTCCTGCTATCAGGATGTATTGTTCACCCACATTTACTCCTGCACCTATGTTGGCAGGTATTGTGTTGGATCCTGGTGCATGACCCCTGCTGGCAATCAGCACAGTCCCAAACTTAGGTGGAGGCAGGCTAGAAAATGGGCATAGGCAGGGCAGCCAGAAAGCCCTATTGTATCTCCATTTACATTCATTTCCTGGTTTTACTTTCTTATAATCCTGATATTAGGCCCAGTCCTACAGAGAGGTCCCATTGGCTTCAATGGGAACACCACGTGCAGACTGAGCTCTTTGGGCCTCACTCAACCAAACTACTATCTACTTCAATGGGAGTTTTGCATAAGGCCAAATTCTACCCCCCTGCACAAAATCTTACAGAGGGCACTTTAAGGGGGTTTGGAATCCTCCCCGCACCCTCAGGATGGGGAGTATATGCAGGAGTGCCCGAACCTTGGGGGGGGGGGCAAGGGGGGGGGAAAAGGAGGCACAAGGCCCGCCCATCTCTGTGGCCCCACCCCCTACTCCTCTTCTTCCCCCCAAGACCCTGCCCCCTGGCCAGGCCGGAAGTCAGAGCTGGGCAGCTCTTACTACTGCCCAGATCTGGCTTACGGCTTGGCCAGGGGGCAAGATGAGGAACAGGGGTGCGGCCATGGTGTGGGGCCAGGACTCGTGGCGAGGGAGGACTAAAGCCCACCTCAGCCCCTGTCCCCGTTCCCCGCCCCCGGGAAAAAGCTAGTGTTGCTGGCAGGGGCTGTGCTTCACGGTGGGGAAGTGGATCATCTTATCAGCTCCCCCATGGTGCCATTGAGGCTAGCAGTTTGAGGGGGCAATGTGGCCCCCTGCTCCCCCCACTATGCTCATGTTAAAAAGCAGGTTCCAGTGCCCCTGAGTACATGTGTTCCACACTTGTACTTCAATTCCCTTGCTATTACTGCCCACTAGATCCAAGTCATCACTTTTCCTCTCACAACGCATCGCCTCCCCCCAGCCTGTATCCTAAAGCCCTTCCTTATATACCCTCACAGAGCACTGCTCCTCAAAGCACAGGAGATGTGCATTTCTCTGTGTATCCTCTTACCATCCAGGCTCCCCCTGGAAGAACAGATAAGCAGTGGTTCCTCTGTATTTGGGCTTGCCAAACAAATAGGATATTTTGGGGGCAGAACTGCTTAATGGGTTTCACTGTAAATATATCAGTGTTAGAGCTTCTCCACCTCTGACATAGATGGGTTCATGGTAGTCCCTGCTTAAAGAGAGAACTTTCAACAAACCTTCTGTCTTCTTCCAGTAGACTTTGACCTGAAGCTGATTATCTTGATAGAAAGGAGCTCCAATTTCAAGAAGACGAGCCGGTCTCCTTCTTTGAAAGGGTGGAAGAGGATCAGCTAGTCCTTTCCGGGTTTTCCCAATTGGAGAGGTCTGTTCTTCTACAACATACAACACCATCAAGAAATATCTTGGTTTAATACAATATACAGTGTAACTTACAGGGTGTGGGTGCTACGTTGAAATAAATATGCCTTTGGTATATTGAAACAGCTTACTAACATATGTCAGTATTTAGGAACAGAATATGAATATACCCCAGGCATCCTCAGTTTAAAAAAAACAGTAGTATTGTATCCAAGCTTTGAATCAGCACTTTCACAACCTGAAACTTGTAGATTCCATTTAGGGGACAATTTTTACATCTGATTATGAAACACGATGTATTTAATTAATTACAGTACTTGAATGGAAAGTAAAGATGCAAATGATCAAGAAGCTGCCGAGCAATCAACAATATATTGCAAAGAAAGGAGAGGAGACTCAGGTTTGATTTATTCATTAAAATAATTGGTTAAAATGTAAATGTGAAGGTTCTGCCTTATTTACAACTAGTTTCAACTAAAGCACCAATTGCTTAATGTTCATCAAATAAGTTATAGTGCCTCGTTCCTTTCCTTAATCAACTTCTTCCTGTCCTTCTTTTAAGAAAAATCAAGCAATCACCAAATGTGGATAATTTTATTCTTTACACACACACACACACACACACACACACACACACACACACAAATGTCTATAGTGTGACTTTATCATGACAAATTATAAGCGGGTTGTAAAGTGATACAAAGAAGGAAAAACAAAAATTGGACCCATAGGGTGTGTTTTGGTTTACAGGTGCATGTCCTGTTCTTCCCCCTATTGATCTGTCCATTCTTGGGAACAATCAGGGGTTTGAATAAGACAATCCCTACATATCTATCCCTTCAGAAGGAGGTATTCATGTTGTATGTTTCACAAGAATGAAACAGACAAGCAGAGTGGAATGATAAGGTAATATGTTTCTGAGCATGGAGAAACCCCTTAGGGTCTGATCCAAAGCCCACTGAAGTTAATGAGAATCTTTCCATTAACTTCAATTACCTTGCTGGGCTTTGGATCAAGTCCTTTGTTTTCTGTAGTTGGTTATCTAGCTGAAATGGTGGAACCAAAAAGATTTTCAAGATTAGGAGGCTGTGGTGGGGCGTCTGCACCACACTGGCAGAAGAGGGGTTAAAGCAGCCCCAGGGAGGCTGCACAGGAGGCAGCCAATTAGGAAAGGGCTTGTAGAGACAGCCAATCAGGAGAAGGTTTAGAGAGACAGCCAATCAGGGCCAGGCTGGGCCATATAAGAAGCAGTGGCGTAGCCAGGTGGAGGGAACGGGGGAGCAAAAAAAAAAAAAAAAAAAGGCGCCACCCACTGCGGCGCTTTCACTCACCCGGCGGCGCTCCGGGTCTTTGGCGGCGGGGGGGCCTTTCACTCGCTCTGCGTCTTCGGCGGCATTTCGGTGGCGGGTCCTTCAGTGCCGCGGAGCGAGTGAAGGTCCCGCCACCAAAGTGCCACCGAAGACCCAGAGCGCCACCGGGTGAGTAAAATAAAAGCGCCGCAGTGGGTAGCGCCTTTTGGCCAGTAAGAGGCGCTGCAGTGGTGAGTGACACACCCCGTTACAGAGGCATGCTCTAATATGTCATGATAGGTAAAATTTGGCTTGTCATCCTTGAAAAGTTATTTGCAGTGTTGGTCCCATGATGTTAGAAAGACAAGGTGGGTGAGGTAATATTGTCTACTGGACCAACTTCTGTGAGTGAAAAAGACAAACTTCAGAGCTAAAGAGCTGTGGTAGTGCGAAAGCTTGACTCTTTGACCAACAGAACTTGGTCCAGTAAAAGATATTACCTCACCTACCCTATCTCTCTAAGTATCCTTGAAAAGTGTCTCTTTGGTAATGAGAAATTATATTTATTTAGCAAAAATACTCTGAAAATTAATGATATCTCCTTTAGAATCAGGCATTAGTGATATATCCTATAATGGGACACAGGCTGAATTTAAGGGAATTAAGCCCCAAATTCCCACTGAAATTTAGCTCTACTTTCTTAGATTCATCGATTCCAAGGCTAGAAGGGAGCATTGTGATCATCTAGTCCGGGGTAGGCAACCTATGGCACGCTTGCCAAAGGCGGCACGCAAACGGATTTTCAGTGGCACTCACACTGCCCAGGTTCTGGCCACAGGTCCAGAGGGCTCTGCATTTTAATATAATTTTAAATGAAGCTTCTTAAACATTTTAAAAACCTTATTTATTTTACATACAACAATAGTTTAGTTAAATATTATAGACTTATAGAAAGAGACCTTCTAAACACGTTAAAATGTATTACTGGCACGCCAAACCTTAAATTAGAGTGAATAAATGAAGACTCGGCATACCACTTCTGAAAGGTTGCCGACCCCTGATCTAGTCTGACCTCCTGTATAACACAGACCATAGAATGTCTCCAAAATAATTCCTAGAGAATATATTTTAGAAAAAAGAAATCCAATCTTGATATTTCATCCAATCTTCATTTACCTCTTCTGAGTGAATTTAGAGTAGAACACTAACAAACAACAGGAAGGAAAAATAATGCTGACAACCAAATTATAGAGGCTTTGAATATCATATACAATGGTGTATGCTAGATCACTTTATAGTGTGAGAATAAATGGTCTGGAATGGATATTTTTCTGGCATTTTCCATACTGATTACTTTCATACACAACAGCAACTACAATATATAGTACAATCTATAAATTATGTATACTTAAGCACTGCAAAAATCTCTGGGCTAGATTCTCAGTTGATGCAAATTGATGTAGCTCCATTGAAGTCACTAATGAATAAATAACAGCTAACACTATCATAATATTCATGCAATATTTAGCTTTCTGTGAATATCCTCACACACACGTGCACGCAAGCTGTTTATGCAACTATTCATGAAAAAATGAACAAAGAGTTGTGAATCAAAGTGAATTGAATTGATTTGTTGTCAAAATGAAATCACAGGCTTTAATTAAATTAATGTTCTTGAATATTTGCATGCAAATCTACTAAAGAAAATAACAGAGGTTTGAGACCAACCAGAAGTATAGCTCAGTCATGTACTTGGATTTAAAAAACCCTAAAAAAACAGTCAAAGCAATAGCCTAAAAATTCACCAAAGTAATATTAAACCGATCATGAGCAAAAAGCAGTCAGAGATGAGGTAGATAGCAGACTTCACATAAATATAATCCAGTCTATTTTCTGAAGCTATAGAGGGTAAAGGAGTCAAGGAGAGATCAGACTATCCCAAAGAAACTGTAGAAGAGAATTTAAAGTTAGTTGTGGTGATGAGTTCCATTGAAGTGAACAGTAATTGATGAAACCACACAACTCACATATGCAGTTTAGAATAAATGAACCCCTGTTGGTAAAGATTTTGTAAGTCAAATATGATCTGCATTGGAGTCTGGAAGCAGAAAAGTGTCAGAGGGTAAAAAAGGAAAGTGAAGCAAACATTCCCCTTTCCTTCCTTCTCAGCAACATGACCTGCTAGTGAACTCAGCAGTGAGAGTGCAGAGGCTCAGTGCTACACAGACTCTAGGGGCACTTTTGGGTACTGGTGCTGCAGCAACACAGTGCCCAAAACAGTGATTCAGATTCTGACGTTAGTGAAACCAGTCTGAATCCAGAAGACGATCCACCAAACAAAAAGGAGATTCTCTAGATTTACACCAATGGAAGAGAGATCACAATCTGCCCAGTGACTATGCTGAAAACTATCTAATAACAACATTAAATACTAATTCATAGCATTGATATACCAACTTTCATCAAAGAACCTCAAAGTTCTTATGAAAAATAACTGACTAACAAGACCCCTCTGAAGTAGAAAAGTAGATGTTATTATCCCCATTTTATAGATGAGGAAAGAAGTTTCTTGTGCAAAGTCACTCAGTGAGCCAGTATCCAAGGACAGGACTTTTAGTCCCTGATCTCAATTCAGTATTCTAATCACTTGATCATGTATCATTGTGTCTATAGTTTACATGGTTAACACTGTTCTATGAAGTTTTTACTTTAATTCAAACTCATTTGATTAGTTTTATGATCAAAATCTACTTATTATCTGCAACAGATCTGCTAAGTCTTGCATAGTTGGGGTTAATTTTAAAATAATTTTTAACCAGAATTTCACCATGATGATGATCAATTGTGAAATGTTTCAATAACACATTGCCAGTCCCCTACATATTTTCTTAGACTCTTGCTCATATCAAATATTGACACTGAGCCTTGCTTCAGGGGACAGATAGCACAATAATTCAGAGCATTTGGCCTTTTCAGTTCTGCATTCATGCCTTTGCTATAAGACAAGCAATAGCTCTGCTTATGTTTGAACTACCCAGTTTTGTGATCTGTTACTACAATCTGTATAACCAGTAAAGAGATTTTGCTGACAAATTCTGGGCTGATTCTGTTCCCATGAAAATAAATGGTAAAAGTCCCACTGAATTCAATGGGAGAAGGACTAAGCCCTTAATTTGCAGTGCTTTTGAAACTTCATCCAAAGTCAGCCTAAGCATTTTCGTATGTTTCAGTATTGCCTGTTCTCATGATTTTATGGCAAGTCTCACAATATTTGTTGATTTTCTTTAAAAAGCCTTAGAATCATAATATTATGTGAGAATCTCTGCTTTCGTTTTTTAAAAAAGTAAGGCCCAGGTCTCAAAGGCATTGATTTCAATGGGAGTTAGGCACCCAAATGCCTTTGAGGATCTCGATGTAAGTTTCTAACCTTCATAGTTGCGGAGAAAAGCTTAAAAACCATGAACTCTAACAGCTCAAAAAACAGAAAGGAAAAAACGCCCCCCGCCCTAAATAATTTCTATTAATCTTATGGTTTTTAAAATAATCTCATTTTTTTTATAGCCTGTCATATAATTTTTGAAAGCTTGGGACTGGCAGTTCTGGGGGCTGCCGAACAATTTTTCAACCTTTCCTCTCACCCATCCACCTACACACACACCAAGCACAACTTACTTGTACTCACAGCAATGACACTTCTGTAAACAGATCTAGCCTGAGGGCTTGGAGAAAGATAGCAAAATAATGCTTTGGGGTATATCCAAATGTAACTGACTCATTTCGTATAAAAATAATGTATGTGTGTTGCAGGCGGAGGGGGAAGGAAACTCAATTCCGTCTCTCCCTCCTGCTTCAGGAAAACAAATGCACCATTGTTTATAATGGTTTTTTTTGCATATTTGTCAACTTTTATATCTAGGTATATATAGAATATATCTTATTTGTATCCAAAACAGACTGAACGTGCTTGCTGAGCGGTCCAACTACATTAGCACTCAGAATATTCAGTACTGGAATACAGAATGATATAAGAGTTAGAAAAACTGTTGCGATTAATTTTAATTTTGCTTATAACATAAAAGGGAAACTAATGCAAAAGGAATGAAAGATGGGAAGAGCAAAGATGGGTAAAATGGCAAACTTTGGAAACTGTTTGTGCTCTAATCCTGAAAACTATTACTGTCATAAGCATCAGTGGTTGTATTTGGTTAATCAGATGACACATCAGCAGTTGGAAGGGCAGATCAATCGTGACCTTGACCTTAGACAAATTATTATTCAAAGAGTTTTTAACTAAGTTTGAGTGTCACAGTATAGGCCCCCCGGGATTTAAAGAATTTTCCACTGTATTGTTTAGCATGTGAGTTTAGTTTAAGAAAGAACTTAATACCTTAAGACTTCATCTTGAAGGTAGGTGCTGTGCATGTGATACAAGTTTGTGATTAACTTCTTGTCAACCAGGGACACACAGTTTTAATATTTTAAGATCTTAGTAGGAAAATCAATCCTTTGTCCGAATCCACAGGATATATAAATTTGGACTAAGATCTGAATTTATGGGCTACTTGAAGTTGCCAACATTTTAAAAACTTTTGCAAGGGAAAATTGTACCATTAAGTCAGTGGTCTGGGATTTGCTTCTGCTCTATTTATTGGGAAGTTTAATGTATATTTGGGGGAATTTTATCACTAATATAATACTATGACTCTGATCTTGCAAATATGCATATGCTTAACATGTTTATTTTTTTAAGTAATTTTCAAAACAGGTGAGGTAGATAAGATTTATAGCCCCAATTTACAGATGAGGAAACGAAGACAGAAAAGTTAAGTGACTTGCCCAAGATCACGGAGTCATGCTATTATACAGCCACCTATAATGGGTGTTTTTTTGTTTGTTTGTTTTAAATCAGAGAAATCATCAGTTAAAACAGACCGTAAGAGGAATTGGATGCAGTTACTTACTATTAACAGTTGTTTGAGTTGAGCTGAAATAGAGAGACACCTTGGCGCTTTTCAGTCGTACTTGTCCCCAGTATGTTACTGCCTGCAGTTCCACCATGTAGTTGCTGTTGGGTTGCAGTCCTTCCAGGACCACATAATTTTGGGACTATAATGAAAGAGAATATACACGCAGAACAGTTATGGGATCACTGAAACACTGGCTCGTATTAAATTAAAAGCAGGCCTATTGTCTTAGGCACACAAAACTCTTGTTGGAATGAGAAAGAATTATTTATAAATTTCACTAGAACTTAACTTGCTTTCTTCTTTGATTTTTATTTCATGCTTTCTTTCATTTGGACTCCGTTTTGCTGTGTTGTTTTGAAAATGCTAAACTTAGTGATGTCTACAGAACTTGTCTGTCTTTCGTAAATACAGGCATCAGCTGTTTAAGCCAAGACTAAATTTCTTTTTATATGTATAACAAGTTTTTCTGATGCCAAAAAGAATTTGGCCAGTGAAATCTAAACTTTGTGTTTCCCAGCTCCTGGACAGACTTGATTAGCTAAGCAACAGGAAGCTTTGTCTAGAGACAGCTAGTCCGAGGACAGATAGAACATACTGTGCAGTATATTGAACAATATTTTTCTATTTGCTTCTGTTGCTAAAATACCAACAAGAGTACTTTTCATCTTTGTTATAGAAAGAAAAGAAACAAACAAACAAAAAACCCAACAACAACTCAGTTCTCCAATGTCACCGCATGGAGAGGCACATGAACTGGATTTTCATTCTCTAGTTAACAATCCACAAAGTAGATCAATTCCCATAAGACTGCAAACAAGAGACATAGCCTTTCTGAATTCTTTCCATTTTTTTATAGACTTATTCCTAAAAATGCACCCATTGTATATTTCGTCAGGCACAAATTTTACTCTGTGTTTTTATTCTGAATTCCTTGTTACTTCTCTAGCTTTCTTGTGTCAACTAGGAGTGGCGTGTCAACTATGCAGTGTCATATTTAACACCAAATAGTATGTTAATACTAACTAAAAGTACTGAAAATTAACAATCATTACTTGGTTTGTTCAGAGATTGATATAAAATTGATTAAGCCTCTTGATTTCCCCAGTTCATGTGGTGGCACTCTTCATTTTTAAATACTGTAGGCCAAATTCTCTACTGGCAACTCCACTGACTTCATATAGATGTAATCATAAAAGCATGGACTGGATCACTTCTAAAAACAAAACTGGTTAAAAAGTTTCAGAGTGATATTGTCAAATCAGAGGAATACATCTCTCCATCCCTGGAAATGTGCAATTTTGTTTTTTAGAAAAGTTGTTCTAATATTTAATGGGTCATTGATTAGAACTGACTTCAGTGGAGTTCCATCATCGAATGTTCCCCTTTACTACTATCACTTTATAGCTTTCACAGTATGCTGTAAAAGAAAAAAGCACAATGAGATACCTCTCTGCAGAGGTATTGTAGGGGCTAATCTCTGTTTTTGGATGAATGTGTTTGGTTGTCATAGGCTTCAATGATAGCTGTGAACGTATATGACGGCCAGAACACGGCTCTACTAACAAAAACATGTCACCTTGTATGATGGAAAACTGAGATAATGATACTTAATCCTTTGTAAAGTGCTTTTGGCTCTACTGATGAAAAGTGCTATATAAGAGCAAGGTATTATTTATTATCCGTTCTTAAAACATCTTGATGTAATATACTTCCTACTCATACATCTAAAGTGGTTTTAATTAAAATAACACTAAGGATCCAGTTCTATTTCAAATTTCCTTCATTTTGTGATTTAAAGGACAGCCTCACTACATACCTGGCTAGGGATCCATGGGATTGGGGCCTCTTTGGTTGAAGATCTCTGACCTATAGTACTTTACCTGGAAACTGCAGACTTCACTACCAGCCTTTTATATGCCAGCTCTACTCCTGTGTCACCCAGTGGAATACACAGTGGTTCTAAGACAGCAGAGATACCCTGGAATGCTACCCTCCCTTTCTAGGTGTTTTTACCATGGGGCTTTGAATTGAAGAATAACACATAAAACCAGAGTCTCTGGTCCACTAAGTCCACTTTATGTCATGTAAAACATGGCTAGAAATAGCTAGTGAACTGCCCTTGCATAGGGGAACTCTCTGCTGGTGGAACTCTGGTGCCCCCCAATCTGCATGAGGGGACTGGGGCATGTGTCAATGGTGTTCCAGGGAGTGATTCCAGGGAACAGAGCTCCATTATGCCTGATCCTCTGTCATAGCGGAAATTAGAGTAGGCCCCCTGCTGCTCTCACTTCCACTAGGGCCAGGTGGCTGAGGATCAGAGAGCTGAAATCACCTCCCTGTGGCCCAACACTCTGCACTACGTTCTCAGATGTAGTGGAGAATCAGGACTGTAATATATTGCTAGTATATTGCTCTTAATGTAACTAAGACAAGAGTCTGGCCCATGGTCTTTAATTGTTTCTATTTCTATTACCTATTAAGCTATTATACAAAGAAAATGCAATGTGCCTAAGGGGATCACGGCAGCTAGTTTTTCATTAAACCAATGTGTTACATATCAATTCAAATCTCCTATGGAAATATTTCAGTGCATTGGTACAGTAGGATTATTTAAGAAGGATTTTGTTATTATCTTGGACCTACATGGTAACTAATCCATCAGAAATGACCCTGATATGAGCAAACATATCAGAGATCCCTTGATATAATGAAAGAACTATACTATATATGACATTTTATTAAATGAGCATTCCATCATTCAGAGGCTTCCAGTAAAATAAGCCTTACGTTAGAGAAATAAGTAGTGTTATATATTAATTGTACATCTACAATAGATTCTAGTTTATCTGGATTTAGACTCTTAAAATATTTCCATCTGTATATATGGTTCAATTCTGCTGTCAATCAGCACTTGCTCCTCTCTTTGACTTCAATGAGCATCTACAGAACAATAACAATGCTTATTTCTAAAAGCAAACCGGGCTATAAAACTATCAGTGATCTTCTTGAAAATTAAAAGGAATACACCTTTCCATCCTATTTATTTATGTGACTTCACATTTATTTGGTACAGCGCAATTTTGTTTTTTAAACCAGAAATATGTTTTAATATGCCATGACTGATTAGGAGCATTTGTGCCTCATTTTCCAGTTTGTTCCTTACCCCATCAGTAGTCTTCCTTCTTTTCTTCTTAGCTGGGATGACAGACTTGCTGCTGACTGTCCAGCTCCAGAAGACTTTGTAGTGATGAACTGGGATATCAGGTTCTTCTGGGAGATCCCAAATAATCCTTACAGTTACACTTCCATCATTATTTGTAGTGGAGTTGGCAATTCTGAGATTAGCTGGGGCTGGTGGAGCAGATGGGTCTGGAGTAAAAAACAAAACAAAAAACCCCAAGAATATGAAGTAATATGGATTAAGTAAAGATGACCTTTCTCAGTAACTATTCTACCGATTTAACTGCTGAACTCATAACACCAGCTATCATCATCAAAGTTTGCTTCATTCTTAAAAAACAACTGAATATGTTTCATCAACTTTTGTAAATTATACCACTTGGAATCCAAACTCTTTTCAAATGTCCATTCTGGGATTAGGTTTAGTTGTGCCATTATTCTGCAAGTCTTGTTCAACATTTATTATGATGTTCAATAAAAAAAAGTATTAAATTACGGGTTTTACTTCTGGCTGAGATACAAAACACATGTAAGGAACTGTATAAAACAAAAATGTTTTATAGATGGTCCAAGAGAAAAATTAACTTCCTTCCAGGAATGAAGAGTAGAACACTGAATTTTTCTCTTCAGTATCCTAAGAGAATTCTCAGGAGATAAGATCTATGTATGTCCCTATCTATCTGTCCATCCTTCGAGGTTCTGATATCAGTGCCCAACACCATAGTATTTGAGCATTTCCTTAGAGTAAAAATAACAGATACATCTCTCTTCCTTTCCTGCCAGCTAATAATACTTTACGTGCTCATCATTCTAATCTATGCATTCTATTTCAAATAAATAAGATCAATGAACAAATCCTTGCATCTTACAAGGCCTACTATTTTAATTTCTGGTAAGTAATGTGGATCCTGCAACTGCCTCTGTATTTGTGGACCCATGAATCAACTCAATGATTTATATAGCCAACACAATTCTAACGTGTCTATCACCTTAAAATCTAGGCAGCAATAGCATCTTCATTCAAGGATCTCAAAGAGCTTTATGAATATAAATTAAGTCTCACAACACTTTGAGGTAGGGAAGTACTATTCTAGCCATTTTATAGATTTATTTGGCTTTATAATTTAAATAATAATTTAAATAATTTAAAACAAAAAGACCATTTTAAAAATACAGCCAAAAAACAGCCTCCCCCAAACCCGAAAATAACCACAGAAATAACTATAACATCCTTACAATACTGTCAGCCCTTATCACATTCCTTTCTCTCCAGGAGAGAGAGTAAAGCCTGAGTAAAGAGGGCATGCCTCAAGATTTACCTCAAGGTCAACATATGGACTATTCCTCACCATGCAGGAGAGTGAATTCAAAAGCTGAGGACTCTCTCAAAGCATGTCCTACCAACACCAACCCCTCTTTCATGCAGAAGAGGCGTCCAGCTTAGGCAGTTCTGCTGTCTGTAACTAGGACAGTATGATCCAAGAGAGTGGCAAACTATGGCATAGGCCAGCAAGTCAGTGATAGAGCCCAGAAGAGAATTAGGAGGCGGTCCTGATTATGAGGACCCTATACTACATGTGGGGCTGATAGCACTGCTTATTAAGGTTGCCTGGCACTTCCCATTATAAGATCTTACTTTTTAATTGCTTATAACTTTCCCAAACTGTAAGTGTTTGGGCTGAAATTTTCCATGTAAAGTGTCTGCCTCAGGTTGAATAGATTTGCAAAATTTCAGCCCAAATGGTCCAGATGTTTCTAAGACTGAGACTAGGGGAAAATACATTGTTTAACCCTGGTAATCTTTTCTTTGAAATGATTTCTTTGAACTCCCAAAGAGCAAGTGATCGTGCTTGTGTCTAGGGTGGCAGTGTCTCAGAAGTACATTCCCTGTAAGGTCTGCCCCAGCTGTTCAGGGCCAGTGTAGGGCCTGACACTGAAAATGAGAGGAGGGAACTGGTCTCTCCTGTGCTTCCAGTGACACCCCTATTGGCACCCAGGCAGCCGGAATGGGGAAGTCATATGATTTGAATTCAAAAGATAGGAAATGTCAGAATTAAGGTTCTGTGCAACCTTAATTAGGCTCCCTTGTGTGTATGTATTACAAGACAGTTTTTAATTACGTTATCATATACTGTTGTTTCCACAGGACTCCTGCCTCAGTCAGTGCACAGAATGGTTCTAGCCTCACAAAACCCTTGGTATTATCTCCCTTTTATGGTATGTCTACACTTACCCGGTAGTTCGGCGGCTGGCAATCGAAGTTCTGGGTTCGACTTATCGCGTCTTGTCTGGACGCGATAAGTCGAACCAGGAAGTGCTCGCCGTCGACAGCGGTACTCCAGCTAGATGAGAGGAGTACCGCGGAGTCGACGGGGGAGCCTGCCTGCCGCGTGTGGACCGAGGTAAGTTCGAACTAAGGTACTTCGAACTTCAGCTACGTTATTCACGTAGCTGAAGTTGCGTACCTTAGTTCGATTTGGGGGTTTAGTGTAGACCAAGCCTTATTCTCTGAGGCACAGAGAGATTAAAGTCAAAAGTATCCATTAATTTTGGATGCCCAATTTGAGATACCTATGAACTATTTTTCAGAGTACTTAGCATCACATAGTACCTTATAACTTCCAAGCACAACTCCCATTGACTTCAGTTGCAGCTGTGAATGCTCAACACTTCTGTAAACCAGACCCCAGGGTCTGAAGTCAGGCAGCCAGAAAATGAGGAACACACAATTAGTGACCACTGTGAAAAGTTTGGTTTAAGTGATTTGTCCAGCATCACCTAGGAACTCTCAGGCAGAGGCTGGGATAAAATCCAATTCACCAGAGCAGCAATCAGCTCCCTTAACCAGAAGACCCTCCTTTTTCTTCCTGCAATCCTGTCTCATTCACTACACACTTCCCAACTTCTGCAAGAAATGAGGCTGGGGTTAGGGTGACCATATTTCCCAATACTGACTATGGGACACCAGGTAAACTTACTCGTATTCAAGCAAGTTCAATGGCAATCAATCAGAACTATGCAGTACAAATGTTAAAATTAACATCGAATTGACAAAGCCCCTGTTAAAAAGAAATACTGCGTAGTTGGATTCTTTTTATTTACCTTTTTAAGGCTTTAGGGTTCACATGGGGAGGGATGTCACACACACACACACACTCCTGTACCCCTCTCTCACACAGGGGGGTGACCGACCAAACCCTTCCTGCCCAGCGCTCTCTTCCCTACATGCCTGGCTGGGCCCCTGGGACGGACCCGGCTCTCCGGATACCTGGCACCGCATCTTCCCGAGGCAACACGTGTGTGTGTGGGGAGGAAAGGAGGACACGCAGGGTAAGAATGTGGCCAGCAGCAGCCTTTCGGCACTGTGCGGGAGGGAAGGGATGTGAGCTGTTTCCAGCCTCAAGGGAGGAGTGGGTGAGGAAAGGATGACCTGGCCCATGTCTTTGCAGAGTTCATCTCTTCTCCCCACATCCCCTGTGGCTGGAAGCAGTTTGTCCCTTCCTGTCCACACAGTGTCAAAAGGCAGCTAACACCTCCAGGCTGCTGCTGGCCACCAACATAACCCAGCCACCTCCTGTCCCCCAACTACAGCACAGGCAGGAAGGGGTTAAGCCCTAAGGATGCATTGTGCACCAGGGCCCAGGGAACCTGACTGCAGGGGCTTCAGTGAACCCAGTCAGAGAGGTGGCTCAGCAGGGGAAATTGCCTAGGGGATGGAGCATCCCCACGCTCCCTGGGGTCAGGACCCAGTGTGTGTGTGTGTGGGGGGGGGGGTGGGAATGTGTTAAGAGGGTGATAAGTCACTGCCCCAGGGATTGCTGTGGAGCCTGCAGGTTCAGGGTGTGAACAAGCTTCCCCCTGCCACTCCAGAGCTTAGCTGAGGAGCAGAGAGGCTTCCCCGTGCCAGTGCTGTGCGGTGCTTTGGCACATGCAGGGCTTGGCTCCTCCTGGCCAGGGCCCCAGGTCTTGGGGTCTTGGGCTTTCCCGGGGTGCTGGGCCAGCTGGAAACGGGATGGGGGGCAGGGCCCTGCAAGCCAAGAGCAGCACACAGCAGGGACTGTGCTGACGGACCAGCAGGGGGAGCAGCCGGCCCTGCGCACTGCATCTTCACCCCGCCACAAGCCTTGCACATCCACCCCCTCGTCAGCCACTGGACCCCCACACACACCGCTGATGGGCAGGCAGCTGGTGAGCAGGGATCAGGCCAGCAGCAGGACCCGCCAGTACTGATGGGGGAGAAGGGAACTGAAAATACGGGACAATTTGCCCATTTTTAAGAAAAAGTCGGGACACCTACAGGAGGGCTTAAATATGGGACTGTCCCTTTAAAAACGGGACATCTGATCACCCTAGCTGGGATCCTACACAAAACTTCCTTTACTACACACCCCAATTCATCTCCAGAGCAGGTCCATCCTGTGCACTGAATAAGGCAGAGACCCTGAGAAAAAAAATAGTGTGTGATCATGTAATTAAAGACTGTATCATAATGCATAGGCACAAGGAGACTGAATTAAGGTAAACAACATAACAATGAAGACAATTGACTTATACAAGGAGTTAATTTGGCCAATATTTTGAATGGCAAACTCTTTAGTAAAACAAGACAATTTGTCTTCCTTTTTTATGCCTGTTCTAGCCCAACATCATCAGCATCAAAACACTATGGAACTGTAAAAGAGAAGTTCTTGATCCAGAGTAAGGCAGTGAAACAAGAAAGATTTACATTTAAATTTAAAAGCATATCAGCTAAAATAACACATTTTGCCAAATGTCAAGGTATATTACTAGCTTATAACAAACAAAGTAATAAGGTTGAAAAGACTCATTTTGCACGTGAACTGTAGGCCTAATGAACCATCACTTATTAGCAGAAATAAAGCTGGAGGTGTGTAAAAGGGACACCAGACATTCATTTACTGCGTGATTCACCTGAGTGTTTTTATAATGGTAAATGAGCTGTTAAATGAACTTTCCAGGCACAGAAAGTTCATCAGATAATCCCCACGATAAATGGTCTCACTGAAAAATCCCATCATTTAGGGGATGCAAACTGACATGATCACAATTAATAAGGACAGCATTTCCTATTTAAAGATTAGCAGATGTGAAATAATGAATGGCTTATTACTGTCACTAAAAAGTAATTTCAAATAATAATGGCTGCTCCTGTTCCTCACATATTCCACTCAACCTCATTTTTGATCATAAAAATTACCAAGTATGCTTGAGTTATTGGACTCGGGCAATTCAGTCTGACTTTCCCTAGTAATGAGGAGTCCTCACATCTTCACACTTGCTCTAAATCTTTCAGCTCTCTTGGAAACCAGTTTCCCATTTTCCCTCAGGTGAAGTGTTGCCCTGATAGTCACTTCCTTAACTGTGAAGAATCCACTGCCTCAGTCTTAAGTATATAATTAATCTAGCTCTGTATACTGGGAGAACAACTATGAGTGATGTATTTCCCTAGTTAATCTTAAACTAATGTCGGGGACTGTGCTCTAATATAATTTATTGTCTACTTTCTACATATGTTAAAACAATCTGTACATGATAACTGTCATATCACAAGGAAATTTATTGAGATCAATTAAAAATATATGGTTCATAAATATATGTTTCATGATTTGAGTGCTATGGGCCAACTTCTGAATTTGTTACTAAGGACAAATCTTTGATTGACTTAAAGTTTTAGCTATTTATTTTACATATTTTGTATACTGTATGATAGTGTGAGAAGCAATAAATGTTTTATCAGTATGAGTGTTGGATGTGCTTCAAGGCACTATGATAATACCAATAAATCAACATCATCGTCATCATATTGCCCATCACGGCAAAGCCACAGGTGAATTATACAGGTCATCTCATGTGAGCATCAAGTAAACCACGTGACACCATTATCTATATGTTACAGAAGAATTATTTTAAGGGTATTTTACATAGTATGTCTTTGCAGGTGGAAGGATACAAAAAATAAGTTATTGAGACTATTTTTTTATCCCTTCACCTATTAAGATAGGTGGCTTCATTTTTATAGTGCAATTGTAGAGGGCTCAGGGAGCTCATAAAAAACTTCTAAAAATGAACTGAAATAGCTTCTCTAGATGTATAACTCTGACAACTTTAAAATCTGTTATCTCCGGCTCATTAAGGGCTAGAAACAAGTGTTGTGTGTCCCTTTGAAGCTGGGACTCTCCCCTTCCCAATTGGATAACGCTTCTACTTTTAGCCTGGTGGGACTGCAGGTAATGGATATTTTTATGTATAGAAAAGTTCCCAGTACCCGAAACAGAAACTGGTCCATCCTGTAAAGTGACTGTATGTCCTTTTTCATATGATACCTCCCAGTGTCCTGGAAACTTTCAGGAAACCTGAAATGTCCCTATGTTTTCATTTCATCAGTGAAAACATATGGCGTGAAATCCTGGCCCACTGAAGCCAAAGGCAAAACTCCCATTGAATCACAGGGTTGGGTTTTCACCCAGAATATTTTTTATAACTACAATATGTTGGTGAAAGACATTGCTATACCAAATAACATTTGCTCTGGCTTTACCAGAAACCAACAGACCAGCTGAACAAACATGCAGCGTGATGAAAAGCGTTTGGTAAGAAGTGAAGAGTTGAATGGGAATAGATGCTACCAGAGCTGTTCTTTTGCTGAAATGGAATGTTAACACCATTCTTCAGAGTTCCACGAAAAATTCATTCAGAATGCTAAGGCCTAGATCCTAACTCCATTTAGGTACCTAAATTCCTTTGAGGATCCGGTCCTACGTTCCTGGAAAAAAATCTTCTTTTCTAAGGGATTTATATGTAACCCTGCTGAGTCACATGCCAGCAGTAGTGACAACACCACATATTTTTTCCCCAAGTATTCTCTTTTGTGTACCTATTTTGTGGTCCTAAAAATATGTCACCACAATTTTTTTTTATTATTTTTATCATGCTGGTCCTTGGACTTTTGAGGGGAGAAATTTCACATTTGAGGAAGAAAGAGGTAAAAATTCTTAGGACTGGTGATTTTTTTAAAAATATAGCACTGTTTGAAGTTGCTTAAAAATTTGGAATATTAGAATAAATCCTGTGAAGACAGATTAGCAGCCTGAAGGCAATATGAATACTGTCTGTTTGGACAGTAGCAATAAAATATTGCCTGGAGATGGGGAATATTTCCTGAGATTGTGATGTAGGTACAGAATTCCAGCTGTTATAAATTGTCATACCTCCATTTAAGTCAATGGAGTCTATTGAAATCAATGGAATGGTGACAATTTACGCCAGCGGAGGATCTGTTCCATTTTATTTAAAGCTAACATAGCATTACTTTGTCTAATGTCTTTACATGCAAATACTGGTACCTAATTTTATTTATAGACATTTCTATGACACTCATCACTACTACAACTGACAAAACTACCTCCATAAAAGTCCAAATATTTGGGAATCTCCTGCTTTTCTGTGATTTAAAAGGTTTTTATTTCACAGACAAAAGTCACAAGTGAGAACCAATAGAGGATAAGCCAGACATAGTGTACTGTGAACACTGATAAAGAAAGTGTCAGGTAAAACAAACTTCTTAAATATCAAATACAGAACTAACATTGTAATAGCCCCACCAGAGTGTTCTTCCCTAATAATGTGTTCCCCAATTATCTGATAACACTTTTTTCATATTCTTTCTTTTACTATTGCATTATTGAATGAAAATGTTATGCTTCTACCGGGCGCTGACAAGTCATATCATGGTTTGTACATCAAGGCAAATGCTAGTGGCAAAGAAATTTTGTATCAAAATAATGCAAAAGCTTATATAGTTCTACAGAAACAAAATACTGATTAATGTGACTACGATGCTAGCCTGTTACTAGGGTAACCATATTTTCCCAAAGGGTAAACGGACACTACCTGGGGCTGGCCCACCACCCCCTTCTCCTCTCTACATGCTGGACTGACTCGAGACACCCTCCCACCCCCCGCCACCAGCCTGCGTAGGGCCGGCATGGCCCAAGCCGCTCTCCCGAGCCCTCCCTCTCGTGCAGGGCTGGCATTGCCGCTTGCCCCTCCCTCCCCACACATTCCTCTGTGCCCTGCAAGGGGTCACACCCACTTTTTTGCCAAAACTGTGGATTTGTCCAGTTTGCTCTTGCCAACTGATGATCAGTTGGCAAGAGCAAGTGGGACAAATGCCCAGTTTTGCCAAAAAAATTGGGACGGCCAGGACAGGGCTTAAAAAAGGGACTGTCCCGGCCAAAACGGGACGTATGGTCACCCTACCTGTTACGTTATAGTTACACTTCATTAACCCCTTTTACTGATCACTTAAAATATAAATTAGATAGGTGCATTTTGTCTTGATGCCTCTTTGGAAGATGACAGTATTTTATAATTCCAGTTTTGGAGTTTCTCAAATGCCTATTTTTATTACTGTTGTTGCATAAGCATGTGCTTAGCTAAGGGCACAATCAAACCTTTTCATTGCAGAAAGACTGATATTATTGTTTGCAACTCTTTCCTTTGTGGTGAGTACTGTAGTTCAAGTAAAAAAAATAAATCATCATATATACTTGAATTTGGCACACAGACCTATCCTCGATCTGGAAATAGTTCTGGGCTAAGCAACATGACACGTAAATCACTTCTCACCCCTAGAAATGATAGCTTCATTAGGTCAAGGCTGAGGTCACCGTCACAGCACATTGGGCAAATAGTGCATTTGTCTGCACCATATCTGGCCTGTGTATACCCAAAGGAGTTAAATTCCTGTGTTGCTGGTTACTCTGCCTTCACATGGAAAACTTTGTCCCCATATTCCCCACAAGAGGAATCCTTGCTGTTTAACTACCTCCTCCTCCATATTCTGAATAATTAAAAAAAAGTATTGCTATATTAATTATCTTTACTATATTGAAAACCACCTTACATCCAAAAGCACTTTGCAACCATAACAAACCAATACATACAAACTATGCAGCGGGATCACTTCATCCATTACCAAAATGCAACCATTTCTCGGTCAAAACTTGGCAACTGCTTAATGTGAAATGAGCATAATGAATAAATGAATTGTACTGCATGTCATAGAGGAAAAAGGACACTAGAACTTGGAATTCTCCTTATGAATTGTAATAATCAGAGCAAGTTTGGTTCTAATTTAGGACCTTTTTTCACTTCACATATATATATATATATATATATATATAATGGATCACCAAACACTGTCTTTTAAACATTATACCTTGTAAGTCTTTACAGAACTGTTGAAGCTGCATCACAGACAAGTTTCTAGCTATTAAACAGTTCCAAGGCATATGCCGAGGGATCCGTTTTGCCCATTGGAAATGGCACACATAAACCAGCTGTGCAACAGTATAAAAAAATCATTGGTCTCATAGGAGCAACAGAAAGAGTTTTATTGCTGGGAATGGGTGTCTGTTCTGGTTTTACTAACACTTAGTAATGTATGCATGAAATCACATCCAGCATGGTACTAATGTGCTGTGAAAACAATGTTGTCTGCTTCCTTTTTCTTGGTAATTTATACTGTGTACGGTAGTAACTGCCTTCATGATGAAGACAAAAGCCACTAGCAGAGGGAGAGTGTTTTGGCTGTTTGTGTGTGTGTTTGATGACCTATATAGCCTCTTTTTGCTTAGGAAAATGGCACATTAATCTAGGAATAGGCTTGAAAAATAAATGTATTACATGTCAATGTTTAATGTTGATCCCTCCAGTTAACTGCAACCCCTGTTCTTGAGACACTAAACCTCCACTATATACAAAGCTGGATTAGGTTAGTACTACACAACTGGAGCCTCAAAACACTGACCCAAATGCACTTTTGTTACTTCTGTTAAGTGAATTTCATACTGTCTCACTGACTGACAAGTCATATCATTGGCACCAAGCACCTTTCAGGCAGGTAACTGAACATCTACACAAGTTGGGTTTGGGCACAAGTAGCTTTCTGCTATCTTCTGCCCCCAGACAGACACAGTAATGGAGCACAGGGACTGCTGCCTCCCAAGGAGCCCTCCTCCTTCCCATTCCAGGGCCCAGTGGCACAGAGTGGGGAGTAGAACCAGTCAACATGTGAGGGGGAAAAATGATTTTGTTTTTTTTTGTTTATGATTTTGTTTATTTGTGAAAATCTTTTCTTTTGGAAAATAGTAGCCACTCAAATGAGCAAAAGATGGCAAAAAAATAAGTCAAAAATTCAAAATTTCTAAATCAGCTCTCTTGGGGAGCATCATTCTGATCATTATTATTTGTATTGCAACACCCCAGTCATGGACCAGGACCCCATGGTACTAAGTGCTGTACAAAATGACAGTCCTTGTCCCAAAGAGCTGGGCATTCTCTCACCCAGACAAGTACCTCAGGGAGGGATTTTTTACTTTCTGTGGCACAATCCCTTAAGGAGTTCCCCCTGGAGCAGTGCAGCTTCACTCCACTCCCAATGCAAAGCCATGCATATTGGCCGCACTTGAATCCTTTATCTGGAAAAAAACAAGCACACACAAAAAACAGCTGCTCCTTTTTAGCATTCTGAATATTTTATGATTGTTGTTATCTCCAATGAGGTCACTGATTACCTGAGTGTAATAAGAAATATTATTTATTATTCATATAGTGTCAAAGAAATAAGTGAGCTGATGCCAAACTACCGAGTTCCTGTCCTCAAGTCCTTACAATAGAAAGGTAGCAGAGACTACGTGTTATAAAATCAAACCGAATAGACTCAAAATGGTCTAGGGCAGGGGTTCCCAAACTTGGTTCGCGGCTTGTTCAGGGTAAGCCCCTGGTGGGCCACAAGACACTTTGTTTAGCTGAGCGTACGCAGGTACAGCAGCTCACAGCT
>NW_020664373.1:4316599-4392235 GCF_002925995.2 Terrapene triunguis
AAAATCATTGCTTTAGTAGATGGTGCTTCCTTATGGACTAATGTATCAAGATTCTATTGGTAATAAGTGATTACTATAGTAATGTTTGGGGCCCCAGGGGCTATGATGATCCCAAGTTTCACCTGATCTAGCAGCCCCCTCTGGGTGTCGTGTGTGTTTTTAGACTGTTTACCCAGATTCCTCTTTTTTTGATTGTACGGTACTAATGTGTATTTCTCTCTCCACTATCTTTTCCATGTTATTTCACTTATTTAATTTCTCTTTCTGCCACCATCCTGTTACTGCCCAATGCTAGGAATTTCATTCCTACTCTTGTAGAATAGGTATGGGGAAGTGACACCCTATCCCTGGATTATATAATTCTTGCTGCTTAGCTATGCAAGAACTGTATGCCACTCAGGAAATTTTGCTATTTCATTTATTCACAAAGTGACCTTATATTTTACCCAGTATATTTTAATGATGATGGCTCCGATACCTAAACGTGTCTCCTGGAATTTAAAGGATTTTAATAACCCTGTTAAAAGAGAAAAAAATATGCAATGCTTAAAAAAAGAGAATGATGCCATTGTTATGTTCCAGGAGACACATCTGACAGAACATGAAGCTTGTAAACTGAATAAAGCTTGGATAGGCCTCTATGTTTCTTGTTTGCTTTTATTCTAAAGCTAAGGGTGTTGTCATACTAATACATAGAAAGTTTAATATTAATATTCTGAGGATAATATCTGACAGTGAGGTTAGATTTACTGTTCTCGTGGCTGAAATTGACAATTCTAAAATCATCTTTGCCACTCTCCACAGGACAAACCAGGATGATCCCAAATATTTTCATGAGTGTAAATGGCATGGGCCTTCATCCTATTATTATAGTTGGAGACTTTAATGAAACTCTAGATCCAGTCCTTGATAAATCTTCTCCATCTCCATATAAAACCACTAATACTCATCAGGTACTTCATACATACAGGGTTGATTTAGGCTGATTTGAGGAGACTGGGCAATCCTATAGCCAAAGAGCATAGGGTTTTGTTTTTTTCTGCAGCTAATCCAACAAATTCAATATTGGACCATTTCTTAATGGCACAAGATGATGAATTCTGTCACTGATTGTGGCATTGGTACTATTATTATATATGCCCATGCTCTTATACATATGTCTTTCTTGTGGAGGGAAACCTCAAATATTTCTTACTGGACTTGTGAATGTGGCACAGATGTTGTCATAGCCACAAAAAGTGCCAGCAGCCCTGAATAATAATTATATAAATTCCTGAAGAGAGAGAAAGTTGACTATGGAGTTGATCAACTAACTATTCTCTACTGCTTGCATGGCAATTCACATTTCTTTGTTGAGGACTGCAGTTTAGCCTTGAAAATAGTTACTTGTGAGGGTTACTATAACCTTTTGAACAAGGTTGGTTATACTTTTTGCTGCTATAAAGATGCCAATTATTTTAGTTTCTTCTGTAACAGAACGTAAAAATTGCTCCAGGCTTTAGCTGTCCTTGTCACAGAATTCTTAGGGCTCTTTCTGCCACCAAAACAACCAGGAATAGTAGGTTATATATGCAAGTGCTGGGGAGGGGCAGATGGGTAGGCTGCCAAAAATAGGAGGCTCCAACTATCTAAAATGTGGTCATTTTCAATGTCGGTATTGAGGGTCATATGTTCCTGGGGCTAGCACACTATGGAGTGAAGAAACGTGTTAGAACTTACTACAAATCCTGCCCGAAAATGCCATGCAAAAGCCAAAACTTCATTGTTAATATGTTACATCTTCAATTACAATTACAGCTTCAAATTGCATCCCGGCAGACAGAATATTTGTCCAGACTAACAAAATCCAAACAAATAATTGAGGTGTGGTATAAAGAAGCATGAATGTAGTCAGAGAAAAATCAACTTGTTACATTTGCTACCCCAGGAAAAAAAAATTACTTCAGAAAATAGACCAACATACTGCTGCCCTAGCCACTAGTAGTTTGCTACTGACAGACATCTGCACCTTGATGAGATGGCACGACTTTTAGACCTAGTCTACGCTAGAAAAGGTTTTTTGGTTCAACTATCCCATTATAGCTACACAGAAAAATCCTATTGCAGCTGAAGTTATACCAGCAAAAAAGTGCCTGTGCCAGTATAACTTATACCAGTTCAACAAGTAAAATAAGCTATACCAGCACTTTCATGCCAGTATAACTACATCTATTCTAAAAAAAATTGCTGGTATAGAAATGTTGCAAAAAAAGAAAGAAAACCCAATAATCCCCAACCTACACTGCAATACTGCCAAAACCTGGGCCTTAATCTCATGTTAGTGGATGTTCAATCACATAAGGGCCACCTGCACAGATCAAGACCTTAGTATAGTTATAATGAATAACATCACTTTTCCAATAGTTAAATTAATTGAGAACTTTTGACTATTGTCTATCTGTTTATCCATCTGTCTAGGTATACATAGCCCTCATCACGATAGACTCTGTGCACATCTATAGATCCAAGGTATCCAATACAATATCTTTTCCTCTTATAGGACACATAGCAGTTTATGCTAAAAGAAAAACAGAAAAAAGTCATCTTCTAGTTATTTTTTCATTTAAACTTTCTTATGGGTGAACTCAAAAGGTGCCAGAACTAGAAAATGAAGTCTTATTTATTCACAGAATGGTGAGGATGGACAGTGGCTTTGAAAACTATCAATATGCCTCAACCCTGACAGGCAGAGACCATCTTTAGCAGTAATAAGGCATTCATTCAGTCCTCATACCCTTTCGCTCTGATTTATTTACCAAAATTGCCAACAATAGTACATGTCTTTGTTAACTGTGACCATGTTGGTAGCTGCTGGGCTTTATTAAACTATACTAATTCCAAACCAGAGTCCAAAAATTAAAAGGTCCATTATCAATGGCCCACATCAGCTATTTCTTTTATACAACTACCTTTAAATTATGTATAACACTGCAGAGTCCATTGGTAAAACATTATGTGAATTATACATGCAAAAGTCCCATTTACTCTAAAGGGACTCAGAAAATAAATTAATTAACATGCCCCTTTTCATAGCATTTTATTAAACTTCCTAATGTGTTTTGTAAAATTACAATTAAAGTTAATACGTCTTGAGAAAATAGTAAAACAATTGAGAGTTTGTAGTAGGTTGTGTTGGGATAAGTCAGCGAACTTATTGACTTTGGACCAGGGGCTAAATTCCAGCTTGGGGGACATCACCAAGAGCCACATTAGTCAATGGGGGTAAATGGGAGCGTGACATTCTCTCCCTCATTTTCCCAATTGACCCTCATTCTTCCATCTATCTTTCATTCCTTTTTTTTTATTCCATTTCTCCTCCTCCTCTCCCCTTGGAAGCTTTTTCTCCTCCTTTTTCATTCCTCACAGTGTGTCTGTATTTCCATTATTCCTACCAAAGTTGCCATCACAGATGAAACATCTTCCTTTTCCCTATCTCCATTCCTCAATTTTCTCACACCTCTTCCCTTCACTTCTCTAACCAGGTTTAGCCTACCATATGCAGAAGAGAGGCTCTATTCCAATCCCTGAAACTAAACCTGTTCAGGAACTCTTCATGCATTTTACATGTTAGCTCTACATTTACTCTTTTAGCTCACTGGGGAAAGGGATGTCATTCTGTTGCCTGCTGAAAGCTGCTGAGCTGTGGCCAGGAAGGATCTGGACTGAGCAGTTTACCTGTGTGGTATACAATGAGTGTCAAGGTGGCAAGTAATAAAAAAGTACACACTGAGACATTGAGTAATAGCTGATTACTGTGACCATAATTGCTTGATTATTTCTCCATGTAACATGCTGAATATTTGCTCCCACCTTCTCCATTGGAGTTCTGATACCTTCAGAATGTTGATGTTCATAACACATACAGAAATAGAAACGCATATGATTCTTGAAGTGTGCTGCATCTAACATCACTAAAGATTTGTGTCACCTATTGCCGAAATGAACAGAAAGTCTGTCTATCTTAGGGATTTATACTGCCACGCATCACCACCTGAGTGCCTTTTATATAAAAGCAAATAGAAATAACAGTCTCTAGTAGAGTTCATGAAATTTCTAGCACTTCTCCCTCTTCAGAGTAAAAAGTGTGCTTGACATTTATGCTTTTTGATGGTGGCAGAGACCATGTGAAGGGCATGCACAGAGAAGCAGAACTAAGTCAAATTACTGGTGCTACAATTGCTTGAACACAACCAACAAAATTATGTGATACTGTCTGTCCAGCAAATGGCAGGAATATATTCCCTATGAAAATAACAAATATTGAAACTACTTGCAACAGCATATGTTGAGACCTCAATTCTTTCATGTTTGACATTCAGTATCATGTGGTCAGGAGAACTTCAGTTCTCATACTAGCTGTGTTGAAAGGACACGAGAGAAGGTTCTTTAATTCTGAGACCCCCTTGCAGATAAAAGAATCCTGGCATCCTTAACCTTTAATTTATGTAATAACTTCAGTCAAAACTGGGCCATTCCTTAAGCTAATGACTAAATGCAGACAACCCACCAGTTAAAAATCTACAACAAAAATATTAAGAAGATTGGGTTGCGTTCCGGGTGTAGTCAAGATGAGCGTGAGATGGAGGAAATGAATACAAACCTTTAGAGGAGCGGAAGTGCTTGCTGGGTGCTGTGAAGCTTCTTGTCCCATGCACATTAACGGCCGCCACTCGGAACTGGTACCACCTGCTGGGTCTTATGTCAGACAGTTGTACTCTCTCCTCTGTAGTCTGGTGGGAAAAATGTCATAACACACTGACTCCGTTTATTCTGAAATGTTAATCTTACTATCTCACATCTTCTGATGCACAGTTAGCTTATTCAGTAGGGTTTTTGAGGTTGAGGACATTGGAGAAATTGTTGCATAAAATTGTGAAATCATAAGTGCTGGCAGATTCCATGCAAACTACCGCACATTACTCTGCCAGCCCACCTTAGTCCTGAACTGCAACACACCTACAATTCTGAGCAAAGGCTTCTGAACATGCTAAACTGTACAAAACAGTGTGGGTTTTTATTATTATTTTTAAATATCCCTCAAAAATCAGCTTAAGTGACACAGCTTACTTTCACTTGTGACTTAAGTGGGCAAGATTCTGGTCTCCACTACACCTGTATACATTCAGGGGAACCAGATGGAAATGTTTTCCAATGATAATTACTGTGGAAATCAGTTCAGGGGGAGGAAATCTCCATAAGGATCTCCTTGCAGAGATAGAGCAGGATTGTTTCCAGAAGAATAAACTTTGAGGCCTATCCAAAAACACTACAGATCCTTAGGAATGCATAGGAGGCAGACCCTTCTTCCTGTGTGGAAAGTGGCCATCCACCTGGTTCCTGAAAGTGAGGCTCCACTGTAGCCATCCTATCTGCCCCAGAAATGGACCCATTTTTACAGAGGATCTTCATAGACTCACAGATTATAAGGTCAGAAGGGACCATTGCAATCATCTAGTCTGATCTCCTGCATAACACAAACCATAGAAATTCCTTGAATTAATTCTAGTTTGAATACAGAAGCGGAACTTTTCCCGTAAGTGTGTATTTCCGTAAGTCAGGTTTGCGTAACCCAGGGAGCGTCTGTAGACCACATCCTTTGGAAAAACATCCAATGTTGATTTAAAAATTTCCAGTGATGGAGAATTCACCACAACCCTTGATAAGTTGTTCAAATGATTAATTACCCTTAAAATATACCTTTATTCTTAAAAAGCTTGCACCTTATTTCAAGTCTAGCTTCAACTTCCAGCCATTGGATCTTGTTATATCTTTGTCTGCTAGAGTGAAGAGATCTCTATAATCACATTTCTGTCCCCTACGTGGCTATTTATTACCGTGATCAAGTCACCTCTTAACCTCTTAGATAAGATACATAGATTGAGCTCCTTGTGCCTTTCACTATAAGGCATGTTTTCCTATCCTTTAATCATTTTCATGGCTGTTTTCTGAACCCTTTATAATTTTTCAACAATTGTCAGCACCAGAACTGGACACACTATTCCAGCAGCGGTCGCACCAGTGCCAAATACAAGGGTAAAATAACCTCTCTACCGCTACTAAAGATTCCCGTATTTATTCATCCAAGGATTGCATTAGTCCATTTGGCCACAGTGTAGCACTGGAAGCTCATGTTCAGCTGATCATACACTATGACTCCCAAGTCTTTTTCAGAGTCACTCTTTCCCTGGATTGAGTCCCCCACCATGTAAGTATGGCCTGCATTCTCTATGCCTAGACCTATACATTTACATTTCACCGTACTGAAACATATATTGTTTGCTTGTACCCAACTTACCAAACAATACGTATTGCTCTGTGTCAGTGACCTCTCCTCTTCATTATTTACCACTCTCCCAATCTTTGTGTTATCTGCAAACTCTCAGTTATGGTTTTTTTTCCAGGTCATTGATAAAAATGTTGAAGAGTGTAGGGCCAAGAAGTGATCCCTATCGGATCCACCTAGAAACACCCATTCAATGATGATTCCTTGTTTACATTTACAGTTTGAGACCTATCTTTTGGCCAGTTTTTAATCCACTTAATGCATGCTGTTTTGAATTTGTATCATTCTAGTTTCTTAATCAAAATGTGTGGTGCCAAATCAAATGCCTTGTAGAAATCTTACATCAACACTATTGCCTTTGTCAACCAAACTTGTAATCTAATAAAAAAGGGGTATCAAATTAGTTTGATAAGATCTATTTCCCATTAATCCATCTTCCGAGTATCAGATCCATTGCTGAGTTGCTGTGAAACCTGTGAGGGCAAGTGCCCCGGAGGAGGCAAAGTCTGTGTGTGTTTGCTCCACGTCTCCTCCAGCTTCATACATTCCGAGGCCAGAAGGGAACATTGTGATCATCTGGTCTGGCCTCCTGTGTAACACAGGCCAAAGAACTTCCCCCAAAATAATTCCTAGAACAGCGGTTTTCAACCTTTTTGAGCCGCTTTGCGTTACAATTTTGAGTTGCACCCCGTCCAACCCAGACAAAAATAGACACAATACCTTCCCTTCCCAACTCGGGTTTCCAGGGTGTAGGAAGGTAGGTGTGACAGTCTCTGGGGACAGAGCCAGAGCTGGGTGTGGACGCTGCCGGGAGCAGAAATCGGGGCAGCTGCAGCGGATGTTGACATCCACAGGGTGGGTGGCCCGCTGAGTAAGTCAGGAGGTGGAGATGGTGCTCCTGCCCCACCACACAGGGCTGGGCCCAGACCTGCCTGGGATTGCCACGTGCCCCACAGATTGAAAACCTGCGTCCTAGAGCAGATCTTTTAGAAAAACTTTCAGTCTTGATTTAAAACTTGTCAGTGATGGAAACTCCACCATGACTCTTGGTAAATTGTCCCAGTGGTTAACTACACTCACTGTTTAAAATGAATACCTTATTTCCAGTCTGAATTGGTCTAGCTTCAGATTGAAGCCATGGGATAATGTTATACCTTTTTCTGTTCGACTGAAGGGCCCATTATTACATATTTGTTCCTCATGTCAATACTATATAAGGAATAAATGAACCAGTTGTGCTACACACTGCCTCATATAGATACTCCTGATGTCTGTGAATGTCCCAGGCCTAGTGAGCCAGCCTGAACTTTTGAGAGATGCTCTGTCTATCCAGCAAAATTATTTTTAGATCACTGATCACTTAAGTTTTCAGGTGCTGCCTGCACTTAAGGTGTCTACCTGTAACCACACCTGGTAAGAGGCTACGGTCAGGGAAATTGAGATATTTGGTGTTGGGGGTGCGGCGCGAGGTGTCTTCTCTCCTCTCTTGCCTTATTGCCTGCCTCTCCAGTCTCTGTTTTAAGCTATTGTGGTTGTGGTACACTCCAGGCCCAGCCAGCTGCTGCTGTCGCCAGTTCTTCCTCCATCTGCACAAATCTAGGGCTCCCTTATTAACTACTGCACCCTATGTGGGGGCTACAGACCTTTCCCTTCATAGTCTTCCTCTGCATCTTCTTCCCTCCATGATCTGCTTCTTTATTATGTAGAGAGGGACTGAATTATTCAATCAAATGAGCACTCTGAGGGCTAGAACATAGTTGAACCAGCCTTTAATATTAGCTTAATTTTATAGAGCCCAAAGGTGTGCCATTATTTCACAGGAGACAGAGAAAGACATAGTTACTGACCCAAATAGCTTAGACTCTAAATAGTGGCATGGGGAAAGGGAGTAACAGTAGGAAAGAGATGTGGGTTACAACCATTGAAAATCAGTGGGTTTTTCAAGATTTACACCGGTGTAACTGGGATCAGAGATTGGACCAGTGTCTCTAGAGGCAATACATTAGAGGCAACACTGCTTAGGTGTTTATTTTTTAAATGTTCTGGTGAATTGAGTGGTTGTAATAAGACAGGCATAGTACAGGCAGACATAGCACAATATTTCTCAGCCAGGACTTCCTGGCCCTGACCAGTAATGGTCCTGCTATTCCAATCTAGGAATGTTTCAAACGAAGAATACTAATTGTGCCATCACTGTGTAGTGATTATGAGAAATAGAGAAACTGTGTCTAGGCTGAGACTGCCAACCTCATTCTAATTTGTGACCTGACTGCAGACCTACTCCTCTTCCCATTGGTTTCAGTGGCAAAACTCCTATTAGGTGGTCTGATGCAAATTATAAACAGTATATGTAACTGGAGCTCAAGAGGTATGATGTTGGAGCACTAAACAACTGAACCATTCAGCAATCATTCACCATTTCAACAAAATGTAACAAAATGTTAAATGCTTATGGGATATTTTATATCAATTTAATGGTAAGTTGCATTTTAAAAAAAATCATTAACTGTGTGGAGCCCAGATCATAATATTCAGCATCATTTTAACAGATGTCCTATATATTAGGTAAATAAAATAGCATGCGGTACAATATTAAATATTGTTTGGCTGAACTTCATTACACACCTGCAACACTACCAGTGTATATGAGAGACCATTAAACAATGATCTTAACGCTAATATTATATTGGAGCTGTCACCCCTTAACCTTCTCTTTGTGAAGCTAACTAGATTGATCTCCTTGAGTCTATCACTATAAAGCATGTTTGCTATTCATATGGTATTGTCCTGCAATACCTAAGTGCAGATGGTTAAATTGTGAAAATGAATAGTATAAGGTACCTTAACGCATTTATGACATTGTACAATATATTTTATATGGTAATTGATCCCTGACCATCACTTTGGTGTATTGTGTCAATCTTCTACACATCTGAAATAATATATTTTGCCAAAAAATATGTAGTATGTCAGATTATACTGCCGCAGTTTTAGAATGGTACTAGGAAAAATATATTAAAAATATTAAAGAAAATAAAGCTCCTACATTAGTGCAATGACCAATTTGCATATGTTAAATAATGTAATTCAACTTTGTTTTTTGTTTGTTTGTTATGCACATTGTGTGCTAATGGTTTGTAAAATGTCTTTTTTTAAAAGACCAGTTTTTTTAAAATAAGTATCACACAAAACCATATGCAAAAGCAGACAACCTACATTTTCAAAATTAACTTTTGCAAAATTAAACTAAGAATACACTCAAGGCAACAAGATACAATATATAAAATTTGACTGTGATGCTGAGACTTTCTACAACAGTCTAGAACAAATGTTGGGGAACCCAACTCTAGAGAAACATAACTCAGAACTGATAGACCCTCCATTATCCTTGGTCCACTAGTAAAAATCATGACAATAAATAGATTTTTAATTAGCCATAAGAAATAATGTGAAACTGTTTGTAATAATGTGGAAGCAGTTATCCCACACACTTTACTGCCACAGGCACACACAAGTCCGGATCCTTGGCTATGGCCTCAGTAATCTTCCATGTGCATTGAACATATCTGCCTCACCACAACTTTGGACTAGAGGAAGATGTGCTGGGCTGGGAGCCAGCAAGAGACCATGAATTCTGAGCTTTTCCACTGACTCATGTAACTAACTCTGTTCACTTCACCACCCAGATTATTGATCAAGGTCTCACACCCCAAATTTAGGAGGCAGACAAATATAATTCCTTCATTTTATAGCTAGGGTAAACCTAGGGCTGCACATAATCACTTCAGGTAGGATTAGGAATTTAACTTTGCCTCTAATATGACAAACCAAACTCTCATCCACTCAGCCACATTGCCTTTCAGAACAAACGGGTCAAATTTGTGTACTTGGCTGTGCTGTCTATAACTACTAGCCCATGTTCACCTCCAGAGCCAGGCATTATGACTCAATAATCTACTGTGACCTAGCAAACACTTGCATAAGCTACGTGCAATGTAGTCCACATAGTGATGATAGGCTGTGATCCTCTATCAGCTACTCTTCTAGTTCAAGTGGTAAAATTCTATGCTGTGGATATGGAAGCTCTGGGATCTATATGTTTCCACATCATGGAATTTCTGGTTTTTGAGACTGTTACAGGATCCCTCTGTCATTCATTTTACAAGATTAACAGTAAATGAAGCTGAGAGTTGTAAGAAGAGGAAGGAAGTTGCTTTGTTAAGGTACTACATTGGGATTGAGATGAGCTGGGTTCTATTCTCTGCCATAGACTTCTCCTGTGACATTGGGCAAGGCTCTGTTATCGTGCATGTGCACAAAAGCGCCAGATGAAGGCTGCACAGGTAGTGTTCATTCTGGCACTTACTAATTTTTTAGTGCTTGACTTTACAGTCCCAATATTTTTTAATGGAGCTTATTTGTATGTAACCTCAATGGAGAATGAACTCAGGTCATTATAGAACTTAAACTCCTGGCTCTACTTTGTGGACTTTATTTTTTCTCCCTCCTTGCTACCTGCTGCTAAGACATTTCACAGCTCTTTTTAAAATCAACATTTTGCTTTCCTTGTCAGCAAGGATGCGGGTGCAGCGGTTAAGATAAACTGCTGGAGTTCTGCCATACAGGTGGGCTGTCACCATGACTGAAACTGGGAAGGAACTAAGTGAAAATTTATTCTCTGTTGGCTGCTTCTCATTAAAAAGCGTTTGTATATGAATTTTACATATACAGTATGGATTCCTATAAGTGATAAGAACATGACATCATAGGGTTTGCTGAACTGGTAGGTAAATGCCAGAGAAACTACAATTTGAAGTAAGCAGACCAACAAATGTATGTTTAATTCTTTCTTCCACTTTGTTTTTTTCTTTTATTTGTAAAGACAATTGGCTTTTATACCAACTAATTTTCTACTGTTTTGATTAGAGCCAAACACTATCACTCTAGTTATTTTGGGCCCCGCTGACTTCAGAAGGGGCTGGGTCTGTCATATGCATCCAGTGGCAAAATTTGGTACCTAAGCCTGAATTTTCAAAAGTGACTCATGAGTATGGAAACCTTTGTTTTTAAATGCCAAACTTGACACATCTTAAAGGGACCTGATTTCTAGACAATACTGACCATACACCCCCTGAAAATTAGGAGCCTGTTAGGCATCTCAAGATGAACACTTAAATATTGAGACACCCAAAATGACTCATCATATTTGAAAATATAGATCGAAAAGGTTTTTTTAGGAGAAGCCTTTACATTTTTGCTGGTATACTCATACTAACAGGTTTTTAGCCACCTTGTCACCTTCTACTTGTATAAAGTGCTAAAACTGTAGCATTTGGTATTATCATATTACTACTAAAAGTAATATGACTGAGGAAAATGAAGTTACTCTCCCATGAAAAAAACTCGACAGAAAACCATGTCTTATGGTGCATAGCGAATTAGATTGGGAGTCAGGAAACCTGGCTTCTATTCCCAGTTCTGCCTCTAGCATGCTGAGTGACCATAGGCAAGTCACTTAAACTCTGTGCCTCCATCTCCCCGCCCGTAAAATGGTACTGACCTCCTCTGTAAAAGTACTTTGAGGTCTACTCATAAAATTGCTATACAAGAGCTAGGGATTATTATACAAATGACTGACCTGTGCCACTGTTTGCCAGCTGGTAGCATCATCCTCACTGGGATGGATTCCATAATTCCATCTCCTCTGCACCACATAGATCACAGGCTCAATTGAAATATTGAATTTTGAAGACCACTTAACCTCCAGTTGTCCAGACTGAAGTTCTGTGAATCTTAATTCTTTCCTGGGTTTCAATGGAACACCTGAAATAGGAGCGTACAGACAAAATGTTAAGACGCTTACAAAACAGGGTATGTATGTGTAAGCAAATGTAGGAAGTGTTGTGGGACAATTAAGAGGGAAATGGCTGGACAGACTGAAAAAAAGTTAAGGGGTTTAACATGCATGAGGCGTGGAACTTTCCAAAGTTGGCTTAACTCTGTTCCCACTAAACTCAATGGTAAAACTCATATTAAAGTTAGTAAATTTAATGCCAAGTGCATTTGAAAATTCCACCCTACTTCATTATTTCCTTTATCAACCACTACACTACAATCTACTGAAATTGCCTTTTAAAAGTTTACAGCAATCACTCACCACATGCTGATAGAGTATTATGTTCTCTCTGCAGTTTTGTCATCATGATTATAACACCTCTTTGCAACATTTATAACAGACTGGGGGAAAGAATTACTTTCTCGAGCTGGTCTCTTTCGATTAAATCAACAAATCAAGTTGTTAGTTGCATTTCTATGGATACTCTTTTGGAACTCATCTATTTCAGTATCTAGCACTCTCTTACTTCAGATCAAGTCACAAATAAAACTGCTGCATTGACATTTAAACCCTCCTATCAATTTTTCCCTATGTATTTTAATTATGTTGTGACTTTAATAAAGCTCTACACAGGTGCCAGGGTTCACTGTGTGGATTGGTGCCACAGATTGTAATTTAAATATGTTTCTACCCTAAGTATTCATGCACAGATGACTCCAAGAAATGACAAATAGTTTTAATATTAAGAGCTCAATACTTACAATTCTAATTCTAATACAATTCTATCAAACGAGGGGTGTAAAAACAGCCAAACATTAGTCCCACTGAAGTCAGAGTTTTGCCACTGCCATCAATGGGGCAAGGATTTGGTTCAAAGAGCATATATAAATCAGGTCTCAGATGTTTTTTTCTCCATATCCAGAACTGATATTACTGTATAATGGGAGCATCTGTGTCTTCTTAGCAAATCCAAAACTGCCAGTGTGTAAACATAAATTATCAGAACTTTGATCCACTTATCTCTATTTACCAAAGATTTAAATGACGAATATCTGAGGTTTACTTGTTCCAACTCCTTCACTTCCTTAGATCAACAAACTACCTTTTGCAGAGCTTTATAAACAGACCTTTCCCAATTACATAATCTGCTACAGTAAATAAAGACAAATACTGTCGTAACCTAAAAGCATCATGAGGAAAATTCAGCATCCAAATCCTGTTACCACATAGGTTTAAATCCTGGATATCATTCAACAGCCAGAAGTCATAATCTAATGTAATGAGCATCATGAACTATCTCAGTTCAAATGTCTACATTTTCAAAACCCTTTTTAATTATGATGTACAATAATCCTACAATTTGCATGTTAAGAAATCTTCCATCTGCTTTGCATCAGGGTCAGTTGGATTCACTTGATTGGAAGTAACTCAACCTCTCTGGTGTATGTAATTGTGTGCAGATGGATCTCAGCCATACAAACAACTAGAGTATAGCACAAGTGCATTTTAGAATACTTTTGTGAAACCAGCATCATCAGTTTCATATCCAGATGTGTGGATGCAATCACTTCTCAATGTGCTTTTTATTATGTAAATGGTCAGTCCCTTTAACCATTCTTGAACAAATTAGTCTTCTGAAATCCAGTGTTCCAGTGTGGAATTCAGTCCATGTCTTGTTTTATATGTGGAATACCAATGTCCAGGAAATGTGTTACGAAAGGTGTTTTTCAACTAATACCTATGTATCTGTGCCATGCAAAGTAAATATATAAAGATCAGACATAAGAAAGCATACTTATAACTCAAATGTAAGAGTAACCTAATACCTGGGAGTTGGGGGGTGGGAGTTCAAAATATATGGATAATTGTGTAAATGGAATAATTTCAGACAATAACATTAATTTTAAATTCGTGACCATCCTGTCTGACTTGATGGCTCACTGGAGGTTTTTTAAACCTACCCTAGCCATGTTTTTTAAACATACCCAAAAAGTTGAAGGTACCATATAAATGATTAATAATACTCTTTGACAAAAAGGATAGGCTTAGTGTTAAATACAGTGGGCCACAATATTTGCTGGCCTAACTCCACGTATTTCAGTAACATCAGCAGAGAATTTGACCCAAAACCTATAAATTCTCAGAGCAGTGTTATGACAAACTTAACAAAAGGAAAGAGAAAATACACAAATTCACACCATTTGACCATTACAGAGGACTTAATCCTGCAAGCAGTTTTGACAACACATCATACAATGATTTCTTCTATGGGACTCAATTATACTCAGGGGAATACTTGTTTGCACATTGGGCCTTTATTTTCATTAAAGCTAAAGGACATATGTGACAGATGTGGCAATGTCCTGCAATATCTTACTTCATGAAGTTTATGTATCATTGTGGGCCAGGCATTGTATGTAATTTCATGGGAGAGACTGACCACAGCCCTGCAGGAACTAAGAACAATGAGGGGGTGATTAGGTAAATTAACTCACCTCCAGTACCTGGAGATGCTCGCATTCACAGGTCCAGACTAGATTCTCCAGAGACCAACAGACTGAAAAAGGACCTTTGGATAAACAGTCTGAATTTAAACTAACTCAGCTCAGCACCTTCTTTCTGATCCAGCAAATGGACAAGACCTTTTGTCCAAAGTGGGGAGGGGTCAATCTTCGGGAAAGTATTGGAAGGACTGACACCTATCAGAGTCAAAGTTGAGATGATCCCTTTTAAGCTTTTTAGCATGAGTGTAGGTTTTTCCAGGGCTGGCTCCAGGCACCAGGCAACCAAGCACATGCTTGGGGCGGCACCTGGTAAGGGGCGGCGGGGGGAGCGCGGCGCGGCATTCCACGGGGGGGCGCTCCGGCGGCGCAGCGCTCGGCGGGGGGGGCGGGCTCCGGCAGCGCGGCGCTCGGCGGGGGGGGCGGGGGTTCCGTCAGCACTCGGTGGGGGGCGGGGGCGGGCTCCGGCAGCGCGGCGCTCGTCGGGGGGGGGGCGGGGGGGGCTCGGGGGGCAGCGCTTTTTTTGCTGATTGGGGCAGCAAAAAAGTTAGAGCCGGCCCTGGGTTTTTCTATTGTTTTTAATGTTCTCTCTAGTGGTTTCGCCTTAAGAACCAGTGTTCTTGCTTAGAAAGGGCAGTATGGTAACTTACAACTGCTGGCCATTATGCTGCTCATAAGCCTTATCATAGAATATCAGGGTTAGAAGGAACCTCAGGAGGTCATCTAGTCCAACCCCCTGCTCAAAGCAGGACCAATCCCCAGACAGATTTTTACCCCAGTTCCCTAAATGGCCCCCTCAAGGACTGAACTCACAACCCTGGGTTTAGCAGGCCAATGCTCAAACCACTGAGCTATCCTTCCCTCAGCCTGTGCTGCTTCCAGCAGCCCCCACTGGCCTGGTGCAGCGAACCACAGCCAGTGGGAGCCGCAATCAGCTGGACCTGCGGACGGGGCAGGTAAACAAACCAGCCCGGCACGCCAGGGGCTTTCCCTACACAAGCGGCAGCCCCAGTTTGAGAAACACTGCCTTGGAAGACTAAGCAAAGTGCAGATGCTGGCCCATGCAGGCAGTCTTGCTTGTTTGGAATAACACAGTGTGGGCAGGAAACTATATGGCTTGGAATTACCCTGGTCAGGAGGGAGAGAGACATGAGTCTCTGCCCAAGACAGGTAACAGCTGGGATCCAGAAGCCTAAAAGTGGGTGCCCTTGCTGGACCAAGGAGATGAAATACAGGTGCAGTTGCCCTGAACTGTGACAGCATATTAAATTAATTAAAAAAGTTTTCATTAAATTTTTTCTGTGTATTACCAATTTCCAAAGCTTGATCAACGGTGAAACTATAGCAACTTGCATAGGGCTAGTCTACACTAGAAGTGCTACAGCAGCACTGATGCAGCTGTGCTTCTCTGGCGCGACTGGAGACGACGCTCTATGCCAACAGGAGAGCTCTCTCCCATTGGCACAATAAATCCACCTCCATGAGAGGCAGTAGCTATGTCAGCAGAAGTTCTCCTGTCGACACAGCACCATCCACACTGGTGCTTAGATCAATGTAACTTACATCGCTCAGGTAGGGTGGTTTATTCACACCCCTGAGCAACGTAAGTTAAACTAACATAACCTATAATGCAGACAAGCCCATAGACTCTCTTAGTTTCAATCTGAGTTCACTTTCTGGCTATGAGTGCTGTCAAAAGGATTAGCATGAGTATTAGATTTGTTCACTAGATCTTAGTCACGCTTGCCGATTTTGCTCTTCCTAGTGGCAGGGAGGTCATTTGTCCTTGGAGAAAATGAAAAGCAAGCCTGCCCAGCTCCATCTTGTTCCTTGTTGTAGGAAGATAATTTGAAGGGCTAATTATCTGAATTCATCAGCTGAGAAAGCAGAAGAGCATTGGTTCTGCCCTCCCTGTGTAACACAAGCAAATACCTACTGAAGATAAGATGTTGGAGCAGAATGTTAGTGCTACAAGTATATAATTAGACCAAACTTCTCCTTTTGCATTCATACAGCATATCATATCCTATGTATGCTTTGTCCCCTACACACATCCCTTTAATTTATCCTGCACCCCACCTCGCTCCACACATGACCCAGTTATAAAATACATTTGAATGCCCTCAATTAAAGTTACTATATAACATCACATTTGAGATTTGGTCCTGTAAACTTCTGCTCCCATGCAATACAGATACTCTATTACTTTAGCACCACTTTTTGGTGATTTGCAACAAAAAGAATATGAATGAGTTAATGAAATCGTTCATTTTTAATACTCTTTTGCACATTAATATGTGATATTATAATAATGTATTAAAGTCTTGTAATTATATAAGGCCTGATTCACAGACCATTGAAACCAGTGGAAATCTTTCCATTGACTTCAATGAGCTTTGGATCAAGCTCTTATTGCAGGTCATCCCAAAGCACTTTACATACAGTGCCTTTCTAGGTTCCAAGTTTACTGTGCTTCGGTAACTTTCTGATCAAATTTGCTGTGTTTATGTAAGTAAATCAAAAGAGTTTTCTAACTGCTAACCCTGTCTGGGTTTAGAAAGTCAAGCTAGATAGACTTGGGTAGTGTGGGCTTGATTTGTTCCAGTTCTGTTCATAATGTTCTTGACAGTCCTAATAGAAGTGTATACTTCTGTTATTTTCTTATTTTCTCACTAAAGTAAGGGGAATTGACTTTTAATATATACACAAACCAAGTCTGTGGAGTGAGAAAGTGTCTTTTATACAGTCAGTCTTCAGTGTTAGATTCACACTTTAAGAATATTTAAGTGAACAAAAGTTATTGTTAACAAATTAAAATCTGGAGTCACTCTTAGAGCCAATCATTCCATAAATTATAATACCTTATTGTTGCATGATGAGGAAAACTTTCTTCTCAGAATTTCAAGACTCCAATCAAAGCAATTAAAAACATTTTAATAGAACTTGTTTCCTCAGCTTCTTCAAGTATTGAAATACTGCTTATATGTATTTTGTTAGTATTTTCTAACTGCTTTATCTGCAAGATATCAAGGCCATTGATTCAGGATATAGCACTCATTTGCTTTCCAATTGGATTATCTCTCACTATGTACTTGGTAGTGCTACCCACTTGATTCTTATTAACAAAGATTATATCTGATTTAAGTGATTTCAACTGTTTATCTTTAAATATTTTCATTGTTAAAATTGTTCTTCTCATCTGTGTAAAATTAAGTGACACTTTACATAGACGGGCCAATTTGTTCTGCTTATGATTCAGATTCACTGTGGCCTCCTCTCTGTGGTTCACTGACACCTTGTTAGGAATTCCACGAGGGAATTAGAGAAGTGTAGGATTGGAAGGGACCTCAATAGGTCATCTAGTCCAGTTCCTTCCATTCAAGGCAGGACTACATAATAACTAGACCAGTGATTCTCAACCTTCCCAGACTACTGAACCCCTTTCAGGAGTCTGATTTGTCTTGCGTACCCCCAAATTTCACCCCACTTAAAAACTACTTGCTTACAAAATTAGACATAAAAATACAAAAGTGTCACAGCCACATTATTACTGAAAAATGGCTTGCTTTCTCATTTTACCATATAATTATAAAATAAATCAACTGGAATATAAATACTGCACTTACATTTCAGTGTATAGCATATACAGCAGTATAAACAAGTCATTGTCTGTATGAAATTTTAGTTTGTACTGACTTTGCTAGTGCTTTTTATGTAGTCTGTTGTAAAACTAGGCTAATATCTAGATGAGTTGTACCCCTGGTTGAGAACTAGACCATTCCTGACAGGAGTTTGTCTAATCTGTTCTTAAAAACCTCCAGTGACAAAGAACAATTTACAGTTACAATTATATCCTCACAATCACCTCTCTCATACACACACACACACACACACACACACACTTCCCTATAAACTTAAAGGTCTTGTTTTTCAGGCAGCTTTATTACAGGCTAAAACACTTAGCACACTAAAAGTGCCTCCTAATGATTACCTTTGTACAGATTTTTTGGTACTTGACATGTATGTCCACATCCATTGGAGCAGCATTTCTTCACCCCAGAACATTCACTGTCAGCCTCACAGCTTTCAACGCAGGCAGCCGCAAAACCGCTGGCCTTCTCAGGTGCTGGGCAGTCTCCTTGCTTCACTGACAGGATATACTTGAGGAATTCACAGCTAGTTAGGCATTCATAGTTCTTCTTGGGGAAAAGAGGCTAAAGGGAACATGAAACAATTGTACAAGTCTTCAGTGGAAAAAAAAAATAATGCTGAAAGTTTTCCAAGACCTTTGGAAAGAAAATTCAAATATTGCAAGACTACCCCTGAGGATTTACATATCCATGTAGCTTCTAAACAAAGCTTGCAGAGTACAGAATGGTGAATTCCCTCAAACAAGACCACTGTCTTTCATGGAATTAAATTGTTTTTATCTGCCAGCTTTTCTCTTGTTTTCCTCATATTAGCTGACTATGAAGTTGCTTCATGACAGATAGAAAACATTCACAAAACAAAGGGAAAGGGTTGTCTGGACAGTCCTTTTTGGAATTATTCTGCATTTTTCCTTTTGTGTGTCATAGCACTTTAACCCAAGTATATTGCATAGCAGTGGTGCAGGAACTAGGAATGCTGGGAGTGCTACCACACCCCCCTGCCTTGAAGTAGTAATAGCAAACACCAAATACATTGTTTCCATCATCAGCACCCCTACTATAAAAATCATCCCAGCACCCCTGCTGCATAGTGCCACCCCAAATTACACAGACAAAATATACTAGTAATAGCTTCATTAGGTTGTTGAATCATATTGATGTGAGGGGACTTACCAACATCTTTATGCTAATGTCAATTTTTTTTAAAGGAGAGATATTTTTCAATGATCAGTTAATTCTACTTCTGTGAAAAAATAGGTTCCAGTTCTATGGAAAGCTACAAAATGTTAAAAGGCATGTACCATTGTAGTTCCAATAATGGGTTTATGGAGTTCATTTAAAGTTGCTTCTAAAAGTATTATGAATTTTCTCAGAGAATGATTTTGGAGCCCTATTCTACAAACCCCTACTCTTGTGAGTAACTCTTTCTCACATTGCTAGTCCCACTGTTTCAGTGGAATCCTCACATGAGTAAGAAATGCTGAATCAGGCCCTTATTTCCCAGTAGACACTTTGCAAACTTTGAAGTTAAATTTTTGCTTCCAAATGTTATCCTGAATAAAGAGAAATTGACATAATTCCACTGCAAATGAGAATGGCTTGGGTTAATTCAATCAAAATGGCATCTTCTGCAGTGAGGTTGTGGGTGACAGTGAGTGTGTGTGTGAGAAGGAGGGAGAGGCTAATTTTAATCCTAAAACATCACAAATTTGCAGCTAGTTAATTAAAAAACTTTATAGCCCCTCGAGGCATAATATGTCTTCAAGGCGTCTCCTCCGCAATCTGTTTCACAGCTCATTTTTCTGCTAGCTGCTAAATGTGCTGCTCTTCATTACTGGCCTTTGAGGTTCTAAATTTAGCTTCAATCATAAAATCACTAATCAAAAAGGGATGCTAGCACAGTTTAAATACAATAGAGCAGTGTTCTACTAATGTTTTTCTTTTAAACCAAAATGTGTGAATTCAAATTTGGAGATGTAAAGCCACAGTGAGGAGACTGTATGAGATGTATGTAAGTTATACCCACTTTATACTACTTTAGGTCTTGTCTACATGAGAAAGCTACATGAGTTTAAATCAATTAAGGCTATGTCTACACTATAGACCTTATAAGGGCACAGATGTACCACTGTAGCTGCGCCACTCTAAGATCTCCTGTGTAGCCGCTCTATGCTGGTGTGAGAAAGTTCTCCTGCCAGCATAATTAAACTATCTTCAATGAGCAGTGGTAGCTATATCAGCAGCAGAGTGTTTTCCGCCAACATAGCGCTGTCCATACCAGCACTTTTGGTGGTGAAACTTATGTCGGTCAGGGGTGTGTTTTTTGTGTTTTACCGAGAAAAGTGGTAGAGTAGAGTAGACAAAACCTTAGTTTAAGGAAATTTAAGGACTTGTTTACACAGAGAAGTTTTACCAGTTGTGCTAACATAGTTATATATGCATAGTTACACCGGTATAACCTGACTCCATGCAGACAAACTTATTCTGGTATAAAAATGCCTTTTTGAATTCAGTTTAAACCCCTTCCCAAGAGACATAAACTAAGCCAAAAAAAGGCATTCTTATACCAGAATAAGAGCGGGAAGGCAAAGGGAGGGGGGGTTAAAGTGGTATAACTTTATCAGTTAAATTAACACCTTAGATTAAACTAAAAACACTTCCCCATGAGACAAAAACAAAAGTCTTGTCTATGCACAGACTTTTATTAATTTAATGGAAGGATGTTTTAAAACTGATTTAGTTAAACCAGTGCAAAGCCCTGTGTAGAAATTCTTATTTTGGATTAAATTCAGTTTAGTTTAAATCTGTAAGAAACTAATAAATAAATTTATATGAACCACTCTCAAACCAACTAGGATTATATACACGACATGTTGCACTATGTAACACGAGCAGACTCACCCCTGTGGCGCCTCCTGCTGGTCTCTCAGGGAATTAGCTCAACCCAGCCTCCGAAGCGCCCTCTGCAGGCCGGTGATCTGCCTTGCTCTCTACTTCTGGGCCTCCATGTCCCTCCCAGGACCCTGGTGCCCCTTGCTCAGGGTGCTGCACCCTGGCAGTACCCACACGCTAGGTCTCCCCTCCCAGGGGAACCCCCACCCACTAACCCTACCTCGCCTCAGTATCAGGCTACTGCCAGTCACCATCTAGCCCCACTCCCTGGGGCAGACTGCAGTATCAGCCTACCCATCACAGGCAAGGTTGGGTTTGGGCCTGCTGCCTTGGCCTAACCCCCAGTACCTCCTGGCCTAACACTAGGCTGCAGCCTGGGGCTTTCCAGACTAGAGCTCCCCAGCCTTTCCCCAGCCCCGCTCCACCCAGGTACTCTGCTCTAGCTCCCTGCAGCCAGGCCCTTCTCTCTCTGCACTCAGAGAGAGACTGCTGAGCTTCTGGCTGCCCTGGCCCTTTATAGGGCCAGCTGGGCTCTGACTGGGGTGTGGCCCAGCTGCAGCTACTTCCCCCAATCAGCCCAGGGTGTTCTCTCTCACCCACAATTCAAAAAGGCTGTTTTTAAACCCCTCAGAGCAGGAGCGGGTGACCACCCTGCTACACACTGATTTAACTAGTCTATGCTATAAGGACTTTGCTGATACAGCTATATGGGTATAGTTATAGTGGCAGAGCCCCCTAGTGGATACTTATCTTATATTGGCCTAAGGTGCAAGCCAGTATAGCTAAACCAGTTCCCCAAACAATATACACTATACTGGTAAAAGGACTCTTGACAGCATAGCTATGTTATTTGGAGGCATGGATTTTTTCACTCCCTTGAACCAACATAGACCTGGCCTAAATCAGGATTTGTCTACCTATGGAGTTATTCCAGAATAGCAATTCCCAAAGAACTCTTCCTGATTTGGACATTCTTGTTCTGGACATTTGGACATTCTGGTTCTGGAATAAGACCGACTTTCTCCAATTTAACGTAATCCACTTTGGAAGGGGATTAACATAAACCAGAAAAAGGCTTTCTTATTCCAAAATAAGAGTGTCCACACATGGAGTTAATCGAGAATAGTTAATCTGCATTCAGTTCTCACTGTACCTTATTCCAGAATAATTTTCATTTGCAGACAAAGCCTCAGGCTAGGTCTACACTATGGGGGGGGGGTCGACCTAAGATACGCAACTTTAGCTACGTGAATAGCATAGCTGAAGTTGCATATTTTAGGTCGACTTACCTGGCTGTGAGGACGGCGGCGAGTCGACCTCTGCCGCGTCGCCGTCAACTCCGCTTCCGCCTCTTGCCGCGGTGGATTTCCGGAGTCGACGGCAGAGCCATCGGGGATTGATTTTATCGTGTCTTCACTAGACGCGATAAGTCGATCCCAAATACATTGATTGCTACCCGCCGATCCGGCGGGTAGTGAAGACGTGCCCTCAGTCTTGCTTCATCAACCCTAGAATTTTAAAGAATTCTAGCTCGTATATTAGCTCAGATGTGTTTCAAACACACTTTTTCCTACATGGGACCTGAAGGGATGAAAGGGAGTATAGCAGGAATAGCAACTAGCTAGAGAGATTTTAACAGAACTTCTCATATCTGTAAAGTTAAGTAAGCTTGTTCTAGATGGGGGACTCAAGTTTCAACTTGAGGAAAGCACCTGGTTGGTATAAAAAAAATCAGTAACAAATTGTGAAAATAATGTTTGTTACTCAGATTTAAAACTACTAAATTGTTACACTCTCATCCTCCCAAAATACAGGAGAATGTGGCATATGTAGATTGTGTGTGTTAGCTGTCACCTTAAAGTGCAAACCTCCATAGTAGTACAAATGAAAGAGACAGCCAGAACAAAGTGAGAAAGAATGCCTCAGGGCTGACCTACCTCACAGAAACTTTGGCAATGGTTTTTCTTCAGGTCCCAAGATTCTTTGCAGGGCTCCAGGCACTGGGGGAAATCATGAAAAAGAGAACAGGGACATGTCAGTAAGAGGAAAAAGTAACATTCATAGCTGACCTTATGCCTTTATTGATTGTTTGACCCATAGGAAGTTAATAATAGGTTTCTTTAAACTACTTCTCCTGAGGATAAGATTGTGTCATAGTTTCAAATCAAGGGCATTTTGAACCACTGTTAGATTATAGGAAATGTTTCCAATATTTCTCACTGTACTAGGCAGTATCCTTGGCTGTGTATGTGCCATCCCCTTAATTGCTGTGTTGAACCTGGATACTGAGAACAGTTAACACCATGCCACTGGATTGATCCATGGAGCCTAGAGACAACCGTTATTGTCTAACGTGCTCTTGCAAACTAACCCTTGTCTCCTGTGCTTAACCTAGTAAGTAGGCTGGCATATGAGCTCTGCCAGGCTGGGAGGTGAAGGAATCCTGCCTCCTGAGACCATGGAGTAGCAGTAGCAGAGCTCTCATCACTCTTCTTATGCATTTGTGAGAGACAAGGCCCAATGGTCATGTAGTAGCAGATTCATCAATCCCAAACCACTGCTTCTTCACCTTCAAACTCCACTATACAGGGATATACAGTGAGCTTAGTACCATGGTATGCAGGATGTGCAGACCCCCAGCACAGAATCCCCAAACCTGACCCACACTGCACACCAGAGCAAAACTAGAGCCAGGCTGTCTGGGACCCTCTATTACCATGGAGAAGGGAAAAGATTTGCCACTTCCTAAAATCTTGACTCTTCCTTATTTTGGGGGTGTTTTTTAAATTATTTTTAAGGCAAAAGATCTTGGAAAATACTAATAGAGCTGAGAGTAAATTCCATATACTATCCTTGGCCACAGGGGAAAGCTGCTACACTGCAGAATAAGGCCCTTGATGTACAGTTTCGCATTAAAATCACATGTATTCCTTAAATACATATTGCATTTTGTTTTAGAATCAAGAATTTAACATAAGAACATGAGAATGGCCACACTGGATCAGACCAATGGTCCATTAGCCCAGTATCCTGTCTCAGACAGTGACCAGTTCCAGATATTTCACAGGGACTGAATAGAGTGGCTCTCATAGGACTATGTGTATCTACACAATTTAGAAATGAATATAAACATATAACCTATATCTAAGCCTAACTGTACATAAGTGCCATGGCAAAAAACTAAATGCATTGAAACAAGATTTGCCTTTTTTCCTACTAATGAAAGAGAACTGTGAAATCGGTGGGAAAAAAATCATAAAAGTATTAGTCACAGGGGCTACAACAATGAAATATAGCTATCCCCCATTTCCTATTTTGGTGTTTTGGTGTTTTAATCCCAGCTTCTGGCAGTTTAATAACCACAAGATACACTTTAGCATAATTAGATTGCTACTTTTTAAAGTTTTCACTAAATTCCATCAATTTAATGAACTCCAGAGTTTTCTTGCTTCTGTGCTATAAGTGCCATACGTCTGAGCCTGATTCTGCTCTCATACCAGTTTTACAACCTCAACTGGCTTTGATCGAGTTAGTCTTGATTTACAATGGTATATGAGGGAAGACACTATGGGTGAAATCCTGACTCCAAAGGAGCTCTGCCATTGACTTCAATGACCCTATACCTTTTCCTAATTCTTGCTTGGTTACTGCAGAGCCACAGAAAGCTTTCATTAGTAAATAACACCAGACCTGACTGGATCCCCCATCTACATACAAAAGAGATCTTCCACATGTGCCTCATACTCTTCCCACATGAAAGGAAGGTGCTGTTGCCTCTATGGCACTGCCCCTCCACTTAGCCTGAGGATCTGGGGGAGACAGGACAGTGGCAAGGAGTAGGTTGGGAGGCCTGACTCAGGTCCTCTCTGACATGGGGATCAGCCTAGGAGGGGAGTAGCTGATGGCACAAGAAACCATGACTCTGCAGCTTCAATGGAGTTGTATTGCTTGGGTACTGGTGAAGGAGTCACCAGGAGCAGAGAAACAAAGTGCAGATGGGCCTGGTCCACTGCTGATAACCCAGGATTTAGGATACTCTTCATATAGGCAGTTATGTAGCCCCCATCACCATAGCAAAGGAGTGTCTCACTCACATTAATGAATGTGTATTTAGCCTCATAACAACACCAGGAGATAAGTCTTGATATTGCCATTTTACAAGTGAGAAACTGAGGCACCAAAGTCACATGGGAAGTCCCTGGCAAAGCTACGATTTGAACCCAGCTCTCTTGTATTTCAGTCCAGGGTGTTAACCAAAGAGACCATCCCTGAGATCTCATGTGCTGTTTGTAGGGAGGGCAAACCTTACCCCATTAATGGCAATGTTCAGGGCCAAATCTCAGGGAGGAGAACAGTGCAGATATTTCTCTCTATTTAGATCTCTCCTGTGGATTTTCTCATGACAGGAATCAATATGTCTCATAGTGGCCAACCTGTGTTAATTTCTAGTAAGGCATTCTGTTCTGGTTTACATTACAAATACTCTTCTGAACTGCATTTTATTTATTATATTTAAATAAAGTTCCCCCCTTCCTTTATAAAAGCGACATGGGCTTTAAATAGGCCGTTTATCTAAGTGTGTTCTGCAAAAGACTGATTCTGATCCACATTTGTTGAAGAAGTGCCCAAAGTGGGGCATCCAATCAAGCTAGGCACTCAGCTAGGATTCGCCCCTAAAAACAGGAATTTGACAAATGAAAGTCTTGTAAGATCAAGCCCTCAATCAATAAAGCCTAGGCAGGAAGATACTGTAAGATATAAAATATGTCATGTTGAATATTTAAATAAAGTCAACCCATTGTCACTAGCAGTGGCAGGCAATATTTGCTTTTTATGTCCAACTCTTCAGAAAATATCAGAACAAAGTATGTGCGTCTTGAAATTAAATATCCGGATAACACATTTCAAACACTTTGCTGAAAGTCACCAAGGGCCCAATCCAAAGTGCACTGACGTCATTTGGAGTCTTTCCGTTGATTTCAGTGGACTTTAGACAAGATTTCATTCTGGGGAGGAGAACATACAATTCTTCTGGCCAATAAAAAGAATTTCAAAGAAAGGCCTACAACACTCATGGGAAAAGTATTCTATCCAGCAGGTAAACACTTCCTGGTTTTCCAGATTATTGTAAATGTGTGTCTGTAAAAGGATTCTGAAAATCCTTCTTCCAGGATAAGGCGAAATTTATGCCAGGAAGCAGTTTTCTGCTGATTTTGACTATTTTACTTATAAAGGAGAAAAAAGTCACCTGTAACCATACCACCAGCTCTCAGAAGCTAAGCTAAGTGCAGTACTTGGAGGACAGACCACCAACATATACCAAGCTGCTGCGGGAAGTGGTTCTGATGATTCAGTCAGTAGATGGCACTGTTCCCTCTGAGTTACTACTGAACCAATTCCAGCATGATATTAGGGCGCATTGTGCTGCTGAAGGGGGCTATCCGGCTATGTTTTGTATGAGAGATAAAACTGAGGCCCTAACCACCTGTGGTCATTAGAGGCCCACTGGTACTCTTCATAAGAGGAAAGGTGTTAACCTGCTGGCCTTGCCAAATTCCATTTTGGATAACTGCACTATCCCTATGTTAAAATCTGCTGTAGTTTAACTCGGCTTTTCCTTTCCTATTCTAGTCTATTTTACAGTGTTGCTGTGAACTGTTAAACAATCGCCATGTTTCAACACAGTACCTGCTTTAAATGATAACTGAAATGATCCCAGTATCTTGTATCTTTCAAAACCAATGTAGGTATAAACTATGTCAATGATGACTACGTATACTCAGGAATAATGTTAAGCTCTTGGCACTGGTTGAGTTGTATGAATTACTGCTGTTTTCATCAGTTTTGTTTTGCAATCCTTTTATCGTGTTTTTAAAATTATGGTAGGGGACACTCTTCACTACGAAAAGAATTTATTTGATGCAGAGTTTTTAAATATAAATAAATACAAATACCCATACAAAAAGTATGGCCTATAATACTTACTATATTTAGGGAACAGAGTAGGAAGGGATTTTCAAAAATGCTTACTTAGCATTGGCTTATTTCTGGGTTTTACTACAGCTGGTTGGGAATTTTCCACCAGCTAAATGTTTTTGGGTGGAAAATGGTGATTTGTCAAAAAAGTTCATGATGAATCACCCAATAATTTTTTAATAGTTTTAAAATTGTTGAAACATTCCATTTTGACATTTGAAAAAGAAAGTTTCATGTTTTGATTCAAAAACATTTTGTTTTAAAATTGTAGGTAATTTATACTAAAAAGAGTTTTAAAATACTTTTAAAGTCTAAATCAAAACAAAATATTTCAAAATTACCAAAACATTTCAATTGGCCTGATCTCAATTTTTTTTCCTGATTATCAATTCATAAAATGTTTCGAGATTTTGACTTTTCATCATGCTTTGGGATGGGGAAAAATCTCGAAAATTCTCATGGGACAAGAAAACCAGCTACAAGCCCTTTGTGACTTCAGTGGGAACAAAATTAAGCCAACAGAGAGCTTTTGAAACTCTCACACATAGTGCATTGCAAGTCTTTTCTGGTATTATATATATTTTTAAATGACAGTCTATTAGTTACTCTAGGGGGAAAAGTTTTCATTTTGTATTTGTTGTATGAAGCTTCTTACTGTCCCATAGAGGTAACTGAGTAAAACAGTCATGCCAAGAATGTTGCTTAAGCATAACTCCCTTTTCTAGCATCAATTATCATACCCATTTCCACACCTCTAGGGTATTGTATTAGAGATATTGTAAAGAACTGGGACCTAAATGACTCCAAAATTGTCTTCCACCTGTAAGACACCTGCATTCCACAGGGACAAAGTCTCTGAAAAGATGTAGGTTGTGACTATCTGGTACTGAGAATAGACCATTTTTGGTGGTGGGATCCCAACCATAGAATTCCTTGCCAGAGTGATCAGACTCAACCAAAGAATGACAGTGTTCATTAGGGTCTACAACACATCTTTTCAGTGAAGCCTTCCTCTCGGATGGACGGTCCTAAAAAAAACTGGGAAAAAAAATCCTACACCAACAGTCAAGCTCCTCTGCCCAAGGGAAAAGTGAGAAAAGTGTCTTTTTAATCTGGGCTTTTGCGTATCTTAGTTTGTGTAATACTTGATATCTAAACATCTAAAAGAGGTTAGAAAGAGACTAGATGATCATAGGTACTTTGTGGATAGTCTCCAATTATAAATTGAAATCGAAATTGTTACACTCTGTATATCAAAAAGTTCACCATGTCTTTCTAGGATAATGCAATCTTTTGGCTTCAGGACAGGAGAAGCTCACTCAGTCCAAATCCACACTTAGCATGCCAGCCTAGTGCAGCAATATTAGTTATAAGAAATATCATATTACAAACCCTATTTTTCCATGAAAACTTTTCTTCTTTACTAGATAAGAGTCATGAGATGTAGGCTACATTTATGGAAACTACTGAGTCAACAGTGTGCCCTTGTTGCCAAGAAGGCTAACGGCATTTTGGGCTGTATAAGTAGGGGCCAGCAGATCGAGGGACGTGATCGTTCCCCTCTATTCGACATTGGTGAGGCCTCATCTGGAGTACTGTGTGCAGTTTTGGGCCCCACACTACAAGAAGGATGGGGAAAAATTGGAAAGAGTCCAGCGGAGGGCAACAAAAATGATTAGGGGGCTGGAGCACATGACTTATGAGGAGAGGCTGAGGGAACTGGGATTGTTTAGTCTGCAGAAGAGAAGAATGAGGGGGGATTTGATAGCTGCTTTCAACTACCTGAAAGGGGGATCCAAAGAGGATGGATCTAGACTGTTCTCAGTGGTACCTGATGACAGAACAAGGAGTAATGGTCTCAAGTTGCAGTAGGAGAGGTTTAGGTTGGATATTAGGAAAAACTTTTTCACTAGGAGGGTGGTGAAGCACTGGAATGGGTTTCCTAGGGAGGTGGTGGAATCTCCTTCCTTAGAGGTTTTTAAGGTCAGGCTTAAAGCCCTGGCTGGGATGATTTAGTTGGGAATTGGTCCTGCTTTGAGCAGGGGGTTGGACTAGATGACCTCCTGAGGTCCCTTCCAACCCTGATATTCTATGATTCTATGATTCTATTTTTCATAATACAACTGAGCATAGGCATCAGGAGCTTCTTACAATTTAAAACACAAGATGACTGTTTGTGGTATGCCTCTGGAAATGAACCATCTTTCATTCATTTTTTTGGCATATTATTACAAATTACGCCCAGAAATACAGTAACCCTCACACATTCACCGTCCAACAGAAGCAGTTATAAGTGCCAAAAAGACTACTTTGTAATCTTAGCACTTAATTAAAAAAACAAACTAGGTGCACTACTGTGTTTCAGATACAAGAAGTCTGCACTGGCACTTCTTCACTTAGGAAATCCAGTGTGACAACCAGGGGCCAGACACCTTAAGGAGAGAACAGAAGGGTTAACTCCCCCAAAATAAGCAGTTAAACTAATTGTACACTATATTATTTTACTGTAAGGAATATCGAGTAAGATCTTTTATGAAAGTCTTTCATGCATTGAACTTAATAGTTATCATGAGATATGTATACAGGTTATGAATGTATATACATACATATATAGAAAACTGTAATTATAACTGTGGTGCATCTTCAGTATTACTTCACAAAAGGGTGGTGAAACAGTCAGGGAGGGAGGCCCTCCCTTCCCCTCCTCCCCCCCAGCCAGACAAGACTGGCTTCAAGCACCTAGCCATTGTCCAGCCTAGGAAAAAACAAAACAAAACAAAACAAAACAATGAGGAATTATCAAAGCAAATGGGAACAATTTGAAATGGAAAAGAAAACTGCCATCTTCGAAAACTAAGGGTACGTCTGCAGTGCAAGGTAAGCCCAGGGTTACTAGGACTCGAGTGAGCAGACTCTGGGTTTGTTAACCTAGGACTTGAACATGTACATGCATTTGTAACCCCAGGTTAGGAATTGTTGAATCCTGGGTCCCAACCTGGGTTCCAGCATCTACACTGTATTATGTGAGCTTGAATCCAACTACCCCATCCCCTTCCTAGCCCCTTGCCAAAATGTGGCCACTCTAACCTATTGTTCGTGGTGCAGTGTGGGAAAACATGACTATCCACCAAACTTGACTGACCAGAGAACAAAGAAAGTCAGCCCGAGGGATTGTGGAATACTTTTGGTGCACTCCTGGAGCATTAATCCAGTGGAGCTGTGTCTACACTGCAAAGCAGTTTGAACTCTGGCTCCCAGCTTAACTCTGGCTCAGATCCTCTAGCCTCATGTGGTCCTGGCACCCTGGGCTAGAGCCCCGTGTTACCGCAGTTTGTGTGTAGAAGGAAGCGGGGTTAGGCTTGAGCCTGAGTTCAAACCCTGAACTTTCATTGAAGTGTAGACATAGTCTAAGAAAGGAGGGAGTTTTTTCCACTTGGAATAACTATAGTGACTGAAGGAAAAAAACTGCAACCCCTTTTAAAATAAAAGGGGTTTGAATTGAAGTGCATCTAGAATTGGGGGACCAGTTTCCAGGTGGGAGGCTGTCTGTGAACACTGGATCCTTTCTGTATGCTGGGTACACTGGGAAACTGTTTTAATGCCATAGGTAACTCTTATTAGAAATGGAATTTTCTCTAATATGAAAGTGTTAAGCCCGAGGTTGTGTGTTTATATTTATTTTCTGTGTAATTTGGATGTGTTTGCTTTCTCCTTATTGTTTCATCTGTGAATCTCTATTTTTTTCTATTAAATACAATTTTTGTTTATTTTTATCCCAAGCAGGTCTCTGGTGTCCAAACTGTGGAGTGTGTACACCAAAGTGACAGTCATATTTGGGGGGCTGGTTTCACACCTTCGGTGTGACGAGCCAGAGGGGAACGATTCAAGCGTGTGGTAGGTAAGAACTCAGGAAGGACAGATTTGGGGAGACCCAGAGCTAGAAGGGCTGTTGATGTCACCCTCCAAAACGTAAGTAGGCTGGTAGCAGCCAGGGTGAAACCTTAGCCTGGCTATTGGTTTTAGGGAATTCAAGCATAACTGTATAGCACAAAGGACCCCAAAGTTACAGGGCAGCTGGTGACGGAATCTCATACTGGTTTGGGTGGATCCCAAAATGTCACACCCAGGTTTAAATTCTAAGTCTTATACCTATCAAGAAATGGATTAATATGTTATCAGGCTATAGCCATGAACTAAGAGGAAGCAACAATCACCCCTCTCTACCAGCCTTCAATATGAGTATCATCCCTCCTTTAATTCTATTAATGCCATCTCACACAAACACCTGGCTTGAGGTGTATACGTTACAATGAAAAAATGTTTGCTCATCAAACTGAGGTTACAGACAATGGCACAGTATTCCCACGTTGTTTAAAAGATCCTTGTGTTATTTTTTCATGTTCTCCTTACTTTGATTTTTGTCCAATATTAATGCAAGTGACCAGCTCCTTAGCTGGTGTACACTGGGTGTAATCCAATGTGTTAAACTAGTGTAATGAAATGGAAAACTCAGGCACACATTGTTTCTGAACAACACACAACAAATAAAACACTAGAGACAGAGATGCACTAATGAACTGTTCACCTCCTTAATTCCAAGCTCTCACAAGACCCAGTGAGGAATACTAACCTGTGAAAGCAACAGCTGTCAGGACAACTTATATCAATACACTGCCTGAGATACCAGTGACCATTTTGTGTGATCTATCCTAAACTGAGACATGCTCGCTCTCTGTTTTTCTTCTCTCCCCCCCCACTCCATCCCCAGAGGCTGATGAGCCAGTAGCATTAGTGATTATCTCCCTACAAACTAAATCTGAAATTTTATCTCCCAAACCAAACCACTGCCACTCTCAATTGAGAGGGATTAATAAGTATCTTTAAAATACTGACTACGTCTGTTAATGATGACAGATATAAAGCCTACTATTAGGTACAAAGTATCAGCTCCACATGACTGCCCTCAAGTTCTTCCTGTGTCCATATTAAAGAGCTTCACAAGGCAGACATAAAACGAGGAACATTTCCCCTGGGAACTGGAAACAACAGGGTTAAATAACATAGAAGTGTTCCCAGTCTGTGTTGTTTGTGTTCTCACTACTATAGGTCAGTGAGCACTACCATTTGGTAAAGAGGGACAGTTTTGTGTTCGAGTCTTAATTAAATTAGTTACAGTTAGGGTTATTCTGTGACACTATCATGCTATCTGGGAACCCAGCTGACAGTGCCTGAAAGTACTTGCTAATTGAAGAGCTGGTTTTGAATGAAAGCCAGGTCTCAGATTTTGAATGGTCACTACATTGGTAGATGAGATGTAGGAATAGAGTTTTGGCACTTTAAAAATACGTTAGGATCATTAGTTGGATCCTGACTGAAATGATCACCCACCATATTTATTATCTTTGTTCTCTAATGATGCACTGCCTGGTGTGTAAGGATGGTGCTGCTGAAGCTGGAATCCATTTTATTCCATTAGGTTACATCTGTGAAATCCAGCCTCTTCTATATTCACTCACTGTACCTTTATGCTTAGAAACAGAAATCCTGATATACATCACGGTGAGAAGAAAAACCCTGCAAATGCAATCAATATTCAAACATCATATTATTTATAAAAGAAGACTTAATAATGCTATTCCTCACATCCCAGGGGTTAACCACTTGGGGGAGGGTGACAGCACAAGACACTTTAAACTAAAAATACACTGCCCCCTGAATAAAAAACAGCACTTGTTACCATATAAATAGTCAGGACCAGCTTCTGCCCCCCTAATATTGAATTGTGCCCTCCTTCACAAAAAGGTGCAAGGAAGTCAATAGGATCGTTCATGGAGTAAGGTGCTATTTAGTGTGTATAACAGTTTTGGATTCTGGCCCTAAGACATAACAGGAATAGTACTCTTTGTTTCAGGCCCTTTTCAACCTTTAATTTCTGAAGCCCCGTAACATCCCAGGGAGAGACAGAAGTATTTATTTAAACTGTGAAAAAGAAAGGTTAAAGGGGTATGTGAGCAGTGATGGACACCGCCTTGTGCAAGACTCCATTTCAAGGGGCCTGGGTCAGTCCTTGACCCAGGCAACAGTGGCTTAAATCAAATCAGTTTTGAAAGAAAGAAAGAAAGAAAGAAAGAAAGAAAGAAAGAAAGAAAGAAAGAAAGAAAGAAAGAAAGAAAGAAGCAGCATAAGACAAATAAGTCAAAAAGCCATTCGCTCTCAGAGCTTCCATCTACTTTCCTTGTACTTCCAGGGGTTTTTTCTAAGGGCTCATCTACACTTGAAATGCTGAAGCTGTGCCATTGTAGCACTTCAGTGTAGACATTCACTACAGTGATGGGGAAGGGTAGATAAGCCATCTCCCTGACAGGTGGTAGCCAGGTCAATGGAAGAATTCCTCTGTGCACTGACTACACTGGGGGTTAGGTTGGCATCACTATGTTGCTCGGGGGGTGGATTTTTCATGCCCCTGAGCGACATAGCTGGGTCAACTTACATTTTGAGTGTAGACCTGGCCTAAATCTTTCAGAGACAGCCTGGTACTGGTTCCTCTGGCAGAGAGTTCTTGATGTCCCTTTTACACCTCCCTCTTTATACTTGGGCTTGCTCTCATTAGCTACAGCCAGTGGGATATGTCTCTTCATAATTGACATTTCTGACAGCTAAGCTGGGTGGGGCTGGTTTTACTGTGTGCAGGCAGAGAGGGCTCTTAACCCTTTCCTGACTGTGTTTGGTCAGGGACCTAATCATAGGAAGGGAAGACTTGCACTCCTAAATCTAGAGCTGGCTAATAAATGGAGAAAGGGAAGGTGCATTGAAAATGTAGATGGAAACAAACCAGGAAAACCTGAAAACTAAGGCTGTCAATTAATCACAGTTAACTCACGCGATTACTTCAAAAAAATTAACTTCATTAAAAAAATTAATCATGATTAATTGCAGTTTTAATTAAATTGTTAAACAATAACAGAATACCAACTGAAATGTATTATAAATATTTTGGGTGTTTTTCTACATTTTCAAATATATTGATTTCAATTACAACACAGAATACAAAGTGTATCATGCTCACTTTATATTATTATTTTTATTACAAATATTTGCACTGTAAAAAAAAGTGTTTCCCCCTATCCCCACTCCACCTTGTTTGGTATTTTCAGGAGGGTGGAGGGAGGGGGCAGGAAGAAATGCTTCTCCCCCTAAGACAGTCTGTGTCACCTTATTACAGGGAGTAAGAAGTGCTCCTTTCCAGTTTCCTCACATCTGTCTCTCCCATTCCTAGGTTAGGTGGGGGATGTTTCTTTCCCTAATTTTCACCCACCCAACACGCTGCTATGGCATCCTGGGGGCAACACAGGTGCTACTGCCCAGGTCCCTGTTGTCTCCTTTTGTTTTGGGAGAGAGTGACGTTACATGTTGCAGATTCTTTTTTTTTTTTCTTGTGAGGGCAGCTGAGGTGCTCCTTTCTCTCCCCTTGCGGGATGGTTTGGAGAAAACCTCCTGTTTATGGATTGCTAGCAGAAATAGGCACCTATGTCCATGAGAGGGGTGGGGCTTAAAGACACATCCCTCTCATTTCAAAGCCTAATTCCCTTTGTGGACCTGTGTTTATCTGACCCTAGGGGAAACCTAGAGAAAACTTCAGGGGTCTGGTGCTGGCTAATGAGGCTTAGGGCTATATTCAAAGAAGCTATCCCCTGTTTCTTGTTCCTGCTACAGTGGGAGAAGTAGGACTTTGTACACCCAAGATTTCATCAAAGAAAATATCAGACTCCATCATCAATTTCTACTCCCAACTGGAACATCGCAAGGGCCCCAGACTTTGACTAGCTGCTTGGATTTAAAAAGGGGAAACAATAATAAGCCTATGCTCCTTTCTTGTGAGATGGCAGGATCTTTGTTTAAGCACACCAGAATCCTATTTAGTACCCTACCAGCTCAAAAGGGACTGAGTGAACAAACGGACTGTAGGGACAGATACAAACTCATATCTGTGGCTTCCCACAAGCAGTGAGTTAACAATATTATTTGTTTTAAATCCTAGTAATTCCCTTTTCCCTTCCCAATGAATTGTCTATTTTACATCGATCTTATTTAGACTGTAAGCTCTCTGGGTCAGAGACTGTCTATATTTTGTTTTTATTGATATGGCAATATTTAATCTTTGAGAAAAAGATCATTAGTGAACCAATAATAGTACTTTCTCTGAGATCATTCCCATCTGGTTTATTTAGACCTAATAAAATGTGTGCTTTTCTTTAACATGGTTAATATGAAAATTGAAATATTAATGCTAAGTAGAATCTAGCTAATTTTCACTTTGCGAATTCACAAGGCTACTAATTTGTACTAGGCACAACAGCCTCACCCCACTTCTCAGCCAAAATTTAATAGTCTTGTAGTGAGGCTTTAGATAACTGAGGATTTAGTTATGACTCTTACGACAGTGTAGCATTATGAAATGAGGGAGGGTACACAACCAAGCAGTGGTTGCTGAAGGCGTTAGGTCTGTGTAGGGCAAAAGCAGGTGTAACGAGAAGCATACTTCCTGGCAGCATTTGCTATACCCCTAAAAGAAAGGTTGTGAAGACCTCCCTACGAGAACTCTTGAAGATTTACTTTGATTCCCTGTGCAACAGTTACTTTTTGTTTGTTTGCTTAACTGATTCTCAGTTGATTATAAGCCAGGCTTTGCATACACTCCGATTCTGAACGTGAAGAATTTGATTTATGATCCCCTCCTTGCTGCAATCTCTGCACACAAAAAAACAGCCTTCCTCTGAAAAAAAGATTGCAAAAACAATCTCCCAAATATGAACATAAACCACTGAAGCAATGCCTTCCTCTATCTGGTGAGAATCTGCAACAATAGTTCTGAGAGGTGTGAACTGCTCCGTTCATCTCAATGTGGTACTAACTCTGATAATGCACATAATTATTTGAAAACGGTAGTATCTATTTCACTATTGATCACTTTAACATCCAGTTTGATCATTCCACAAATGCAATCTGCTTTCTACACCCTATCTGCTTTACTGGAGAGATGCAAAGCCCAAGAGCCATGATGCAACATTTAGGTCAAGCTTGCTGTGAAGTACACGTGGTCTTTGTGGTAAGGAGCCCACCGTATCCCACACTGCACCCAAGATGAAACAAAAGATTACATGGAGCAGAAAGTCTGCACAGGCACATGTTTTGATTTACTGATGGTGAGTGTCATTAATATTTGTTGTAAATGAAGGAATTCTTTTAACAGAAAATATTTAGAAAGATTACTATTTCAGTGGGAGAGCGAGAAGGAAGCACATCATCATATTATGGCAGACACAACTGTTTAATACCATATCTGTTTAGAGTGAAAATAACTTAACACTGACATCTCGATATCTATCTGTGTAGGTTAGTTGTCTGCTATGTCAAACTTTCCAAGTAGCAATACATGTTTGAAAGGACAGAAGAATAAATTTGAGGAATGTTTCCATGTTTCCAGTCTTTGTTGCCAAATCAAATCATGTCCAGCTATGTCAGCACAAAATTGGCTCCCAAAATACTAATGCATCCCTTACATATACCAATCAATCAATTTGTGGATAGTGTGATAGGCTTGTTGACAAATGAGTAAACTGGAGCTAATACTCTTATAACTTCTTCAAGTTCAAAAGATAACAGTGATATTTTGAGCTGCCCTTGCATACAGTTCTGTTGATCTACCATTTTGGGGGATACACGCACAGTGTGTTTGTGGTATAAATTTATTTCAGTCTTGTTCTTTATATCATCTTAAAATTAGCAAGATGATCCTCTAAAATACTTAATAGTTTTTAGGTGTAGCTGCTGCATAAAGAGTCTTGAACAGTCAATTTACTATATACCAAGCCAAATTGTCCTCAGGAAGATTTTAAGGTTGTTGTGGCATTTTTTCCTTGTTTGTTTTATAATTCTGAAATAATAAAACTTGTAAGATGTTTGGTGATTTTGTTACATGACATGTTATAGTTCTTCTGAAGTTTCTGAAAGTTATAGAGCTTGAGTATAAATACCACTATCAAGCCACAATGCCATGATCTCAAATACCAGCAATACAGAGATGATACCTAGTTCTATCTTTTCTTTACCTCTGACACAAATAGCTCTCTCTACCAACTATCCTCCTGACTGGGTGAAATAAGCACTTGGATGAAAAGCAGCTGGTTGATGCTCGATTTGGGCAAGAGGTAGGTGAAGCGGGTGAGTAGAGGGAAACAACTTCAGGTCCTAGCAACCACCATCACCTTTCCCTCCACTGAAGGAGTCTGTCCCCAGATGGCCTAACCAGTCTGCAGTCTCAGTATCTTCCTGCTGGACACAAAGATAGTGACAAATGCTACAAACACTTTTGTCCGTGTCTGATTAGCCAACCGATAGAGTCCCAATTCAAACATGGACCCAGCCACCATGAACTATGTCTTTGTGACCTCCAGGCTGAAGTATTGCAGGTTACTCAACCTAGATATGAGCACTCCAACATCAAAACAACTTCTGTTAGTCAAGAATACAGCAATCTGCCTCCTCAGTGACACCAGCTACTGAGAACATATCACCTTGGTGCTCCACTCACTACACTGGCTTCCCACATAATAGAGGTTCAAATTCAAGTTTTCAGTGTTAATCCTCAATAATTTCCACTGAATTAGTCCAAGATACCTCAGAGAGCATCTCATGATGACTTCCCCCAACACCTATATTCCTTACGAACTATGAAGCAGTCATCCTCAAGTATGCAACTTATCAGACTAGGAAGTAGAGCTTTCTCCACAATAGGGCCAAATCTCTGGAATCCATTATTGGAAGAGATCAGAATGACCACAAAATTTACTGTCTTCAGGATGACAGATAAATTTCACTTCTTTGATTTAGCCTTTCCATAGTTGCATTAGAAACAGCAAAGGAGAGAGAAGGGGGAATAGGAGGAAAAAGAAGTCATGGCAAACATGAAGAGACAGCGAAGAAATGGAGTAAAAAGAGAGAAGGAAAGAAAAAAGAGAAGGAACAATTAAATTAAAAACACACACTGGTATACTCTTGATAGCCTCAGTAGGATCTCAGATACTACTGTGATCGCTGCCATTACAAGATCCTACGAAAAAACAACGAGGAGTCCTTGTGGCACCTTAGAGACTAACACATTTATTTGGGCATAAGCTTTCATGGGCTAGAACCCTTGGGTTCTATGGGTCCATGAAAGTTTATGCCCAAATAAATGTATTAGTCTCTAAGGTGCCACAAGGACTCCTCGTTGTTTTTACTGATACAGACTAACATGGCTACCCCTCTGAAAGATCCTACGAGTTAGGATTTACTTGTGCAAGATGAATCAAGCTTCTCTGATTTTTGTAAGAGATTTAAACCAAACGATATCTTGAAGAGCTCAACATGGCTAAACTTCTTAATCTTCCCCTCCAAATTCACCAGCCTTCTTACTTTCTCGGTCACTGTGGAGAACCCCTCCCCCATCACCAAGACCCATAACATGGGCATTATCTTCAACTCTGCCTTTTTATCTAGATCCTCACATCCAGGCTGAGTCTAAATCCTGCCAATTCTTTCAGCATAATAACATATGGCTTTCCCTAACCATTCACAGAGCTAAAACTCTTGGCCAGACTCTCATCATCTCACATTTTGTGCAGTCTTGCTCCACTTACATCCACTGAAAATACTACTGCAAAAACCATTTTCTCCACTGCATCAAGCACAAACTATTTCTCTTTGCTTTTAAAGCCATTCACAGATTATTCCTGCTGTATCTATAATCTCTGCATCGGGGTGGGCAAACTATAGCCTGCAGGATGGATCCGGCCTGCGGGATTGCCACCCCCGTGGCCCCATGGGCCCCACGCTGCTCCTGGAAGCGGCTGGCACAACGTCCCAGCGGCCATTGGGGGAGGGGTGGGCAGAGGGCTCCGTGTGCTGCCCGTGCCTGCAGCTCCCATTGGCCGGGAATGGGGAACTTCGGGGGAGGTACCCACAGGCGAGGGCAGAGCGCGGAGCCCTCCATCCCTGCTCCCCCAGGGGCCGCAGGGATGTGGTACCGGCCGTTTCCGGGAGCGGCGCGGGGCCAGGCCCAGTGCATGCCACTGTCACCCTGGAGCTGCTCCAGGTAAGCGGCACCAGGCCAGAGCCTGCACCCCAAACCCCTCCTGCACCTCGCACCCCAACTCTCTGCCCTGAACCCCCTGCCACTCCCCCCACCCCTCCTGCACCCCAACCCCCTGCCCTGAGCCCCCTCCTGCACACTGCACCCCTCCCACACCCCAACCCCCTGCCCCAGCCTACATTCATGGCCCTGCATGTAATTTCCCCACCCTGAGGTGGCCCTCAGGCCAAAAAGTTTGCCCACCCCTGCTCTACACGGTATGAATGACTCCTTCCTGTAAATGATGTTGGCCTTCATTGTCCATTTGTTATGTTTTTGAACACGCACCTTTGTCACCCCTAATATATGGAAGGAGCTCCAGTACATATCTGCAAAGCCACGGCGGCCAGTGTACTCTGACTGTTGTTTGTCATGCTGACAAGTATTGTTTCAATTTTTTCCTTGTACTTCTCTCATCTATTTTCTGTATTCACATGGTGTCTCTCTTAGATTGTAAGTTCTGTGGGACAGGGACCATCTTTCTGTTAGTGTGTTTGTTACAGCACCTAGCGCAATGGAATCCTGATCATGGTTGGGGATCCTAGGGTCTACAGTAATACAAATAATAAATAATTATAATAATATTAATAACAAGATAGGTTAGCAGCTCAGCTGCTTTAGCTCAGGTCTCCTCTCTTGGGTTCAAGCCTTGGCTCTGCCACTAATATGATGTGTGGTTTTTAACAAGGTCATTTTCCTCTCTGTTCTGGTCCAACCTTTGCCTACCATGTCTATTTATACTGTAAACTCCTCCAGGCAGGGACTGTCTCTAATTATAAGTTTGCCCAGCCTTTAGAACAATGGGACCTCTAGGAACTACTATAATAAAAATAACCTTTACTGTTAATTGTATGAATCTGTATAATATAAGGTTTCAGGTGTTGTTTTACACAGTTTAAAATTATTTATAGTAATTATTATTAGCTACTAGTAGTGCCAACATGTAGGTTCTGGACAAACATAAAAGACGACACAGGCCCTAATCCGATCAATCTTACACTCTAAGACACTACTGTCTTTTTCATCGGATGTTTTCTCAGTTTGTATTGGTTTACTATTTGCCTTAGTATTCAAAGACCACTTTTAAAATCAAAATCAATCCTAAATATTTTGACACTTTTATATCTACATGTAATTTTCATCGACAAAACATTGTTCTTTTAATCTCAAAAGAAGGCAAGGAAGAAAAAATTCCACAAGCTGGCACTTTCTCCATCCAATCTGTTACAAGACGGCTTCAGATAACCAGGCACAGCCTCGTTGTAAGCACCATCTTGCTACGGTACTCAAAAAGTGTCTGTCAGATTAGTACTGCTCTCTCAAAGCAAAGTCAAGTTTTTTGTTGTTGTTCTTTTATAAATGAGCTAAACTAGTGAACTCTTCAGATAATAGATGATTCTCCTTATACATCCTTTTTCAAATTCACACATACATGTCTGAATGATGGAGCCACAACAAAATGCTCTTTTGCCTCGTATCCACCTCAGTGCTATGGTTTTATAGACCACCAAACAATCAGAGATAGGGTAGGGGGAGAAGGCCTTCTTTGTCTAAACTGCTACTTTGTTTCTCTTCTCTGGCTTTACACTTCCCTCCCAGCACTACCATTGCCATCAGAAACGACATATTCCGCATTACTAAATAGCAAGAGCCATAGGGCTTTTCACTTCTAATTTCACGCCATAATAAAATGCAGTGGTTGTTTCAGTGGGGGATCTGAAAAGCCTTTCTTTGTGAGGCCTGTTTGATGGTCAGGTTAAGTACCACGTTCTGGCAGCAGGCATCTGAGCTTCTTCATGCAGTCGTAGCAAAGGGGAAGGAAAAGGAAGGGGAAAAAGGGCAAGGGGGGAGTGTCTCAAAAATCATCCTCCTTTAAATAAAAATTACATTCTACCTCTTGACCAAAATATTTGGGAAACTGGTGCCTGCCTCATAGATGGCCCAGAAGCTCTATTTGATTATATTGTAAAAGAAAACTAGATCTGTCTAGGTTGGGGTTTTTTTTGTTTGTTTGTTTTTGTGTGCTAAATGCTATACTTATTTCTCTGATGGAAACAAAACAAAATGAAGTCCATGGCTCAGAAGCAGATTAAGATTATATGAATTTGCTTGGACAAGAGAAAACAAAAAACGCTGAAGAACTTGGTTTTGCATTTCTGTTTTTTTGTTGGAGTGAACACTCACACTAATCAGGAATAGAAAAGGAACGCAGTGTTCCCAAACAGAATCAGCTCTCTATTGTCTGACTGTGATCGTAGTTAGGCTCTGTCTACACTAGAGACTTTACAGCAGCGCAGCTGTACCAATGCAGCTGTGCTGCTCTAAGATCTCTCTTATAGCCACTCTATGTCGACGGGAGAGAACTCTCCTGTCGACATAATTAAACCACCCCCAGTGAGCGGTGATAGCTATGTCGCTGGAAGAAGCTCTCCTGCCGACATAGCACTGTGCACACTACTGCTTATGTCGGCGAAACTTATGTCGTTCAGGGGTGTATTTTTTTCACATTCGTGAGCGACATACATTTTGCTGAGATAAGTGGTAGTGTAGACATTGCCTTAGTATCACTACTGCTTCTTTCCAGAAGGATGGTGGTTCACTCCAGATGATCCCAGTTACACTAGGACCAGAAAATAACACACTACACTGTCCTAAAGAAAACTACTCACTAAATGTTCTACACTTAGCTAAATCTCTCACAGTTATAGTCCATCAGCACGAATGATGTTTCTCATTTGAGTCCTGATCCTGCAAAGTATCCCTGTATATAGAATTCCCATTGAGTCCAATAGACATTTGTGTGCCAAAGGCTTATAGGATTTAGCCCAGGGGTCCATCTTCACCCATATCATATTCTCCGCATGCACGCTAAATGTTTTAAATGATACCAAATGATAAATAATAGATCTGGTTAACTAGCAGGTCTATAAATAAAGGGCATTGAATAATATTTTAAGAGTGTCTCTATGATATTTGTTACTTGCCATTGGAAGGCAGGAAGACGCTGTATTGCCAGAAAATTAAGAGGTTAAGGGATACAAAATAGCTATGTTTTTTTCCCCTTTTGTTTATTATCTTGCAACACATGCTACACACCAGCAAGCGCATACATTCACACTAACCTTTTCTGAGGGGGTGGGGGGGACATCAAGTCTTTGTAAAGGTATTGTTTCTAAAAACCACATATTGGTCCAATCTCTCACAAAGCAAGTAACAGGGCTTTGAACAAGTTGGGGCTATGGTGGTGGGGGATGAATACATACATGGATGGATAGAAGTAATCCTTCTTACAAACTGGCAGCTTCTCGCAGTTGGCAGCAGAGTGGCTGCACAGCCACTTATGTTCTACACTATTATAGGATGTAATTGCAGCTGGGTCATCTCATGCCCCTCTCCCTCCCCCTCCCCTCTACCCACCCCCCCGATATTAGGAGCTTTGGGCCTGTGGATCTGTACAGTGTTAGATTCACTGGCTATTTGTCTGCCTTCCCCACCAACCTCCACAGTATCCTCTCTTTGCTGTCATGGAGGCAGACACTTCATAAAACAGTTCCATGGCACATCAGGGGGTAATGGCCTCATACCCAGACTCTAAAGAGACTCCATCAGAAACAGAACCCATTGCAGTTTCACTGTGTGTAGGATTCTCCTCACCAAAAGACAAGAACAACGTTTGGTTTCAAAATAGAAAGTAGACAACAATGTGGACTAATGGCCCACCACACAGAATCTCAAATCCACACCCTTGCCATTTTATTTCAATAATGAAAATAAACGAATACATTTGCTCTTGGGCTGAGATCTTGTAAGCCAAGTAAATCAGCATAACATTTCATGGCAGAGTTAGGAACTCCTGAAAACACATAGTTATAAGAAAATGACAACAATTTCATGATTAAAATAGTGTAAACCTTAATTTTATCTGAATGAATCTATTATTCTAGAGTTAGGCCATGTCTCATAGGCACACTCCTGCACGGAGGGTAGCATGGAGCTGCCCCTCCCTACAGGGAACTTCAGGAGTCAGAACGCTCATGTGTACAGACTGCACGTGACTTTATAGGCCATCTAAATGGCTTTCGGGTTTGCTCAAGAAAAAACAGCTCGATCTTTCCAGATGTCCAGGTGAGACAGTGTTCTCTGAAGAGAAAAGGACTGAACAGGCTAGGGGACAGATATTCACAGCTGCACATAAGCAGACACCATTCAGTGGCCTATAGTAGATTTATCGATTCCAAGGCCAGCAGGTAACATTGTGATCATCACCTTCTCTATAACACAGCCCATAGAACTTCCTATAGTACGTAATTACTATAATACATAGTAATATATCTCCAGCGGTGCACAGACCAGTGTGAATACTGTACATATGTGACTTCTATCAATAAATTAATGACCAGCTACTCAATGACCATATCATATAGTTATGAGAAAATGGTACTTATTTAATATAAGTAATGAATTTCCCCTCTTTGTTTCTTTTTTTCCCTCCAATGGAAATTTTTCGACTAGCCTTCTATATCACTTCCAGCAAAAGTAAGGTGCGAAGAAATGCAGCTAAGTAAAAGATAAATTACTATTTTTTTATAATTTTTATTTGCTGTTGTAGAAAATATGTTTAGAATGCTTGCCACAAGTAGCAGCTCAGCCCGGCAGCCCGTATTGGTGCTTTAATGTATTCTTTTAGAATGTTAATTGGCCAGTCAAAAAGCACTCTTACACATTTCACTGAATTGGAAGATATTACATCTAAAAGAACCACAGGGTTATGGCAGAATGTGAAGAATTGTTGTACTTTACCCAGCGAGATTAGCTTGGGAGTTGAGTACTTTGATTGACTTGTCCACTGATTTCTAACATTATTAAAATTCATTGATCCCTCCAATCATAAAGCACATCCCATAAAGAGAAAGACTGATAGTAACACTTTTATATTCATCGTTACATGAACTGGCATAATGTGTATATATGGCAGGGTGATGAAATAGGATATAATTGAATATTCTGTGGTAACGGTGCTCCTGAGACCCAGCAAAACGGTGAAGTGGGAGTTTGGGAAACGTAATGCTTCATCTCGCTTTCTGCCACTCATCTTAATGGGACTCCCTAGTGAGCCCTCAGAGGAATCAAATATGGTAAAAGTGTGGCGTGCACTGGTTTTAAAACCCTGAGGGGACAATTGTCTGAAAATGCAGTTCCTTGGAAGGCTTTTTTGCACAGCTGTCCATAGACTGACAGATGAGACTAGTAACTTTCCTTTATATGTAAATGTGTGCAAGGAAACACTCGTTAATGAAGCATAGCCAAAGGGCCACATCCAGAAGTTCTAACTCAAGGCTAAATCTTCAGAGGTACTAAGCACCTGCAAATGCTGTTACCCTGGATGTGAGGGGTGTGTATACCCCAAAATGTGATCAAGTTAATTGCAAGCATATTATGTGCAGTCAACCACCCTGAATTAATGAAATAGAACACCACATAGTTAAGGGTTAATTTGAAGACAGGCTTTCAGAAGCAAGGTCAAAACTAGCTACAGTTTCTGCTAATCAGAATGGAAGGAGGGGACAGGCAAGTAAACAACTGAGACTGAAAACCTTGGTGTTGGAAAACCTTGAATCTAGATGTCTCTGATATTAAAAGTTTATTGAAAGTTAGAAAAATGATGATCCAATAGGGGTCATTATGACCTATGTGTTTTGTAGAAGTTAGTTATACAAGATTAGCTAATAGACTATACTTTGGAGCTGTCCTCTGAAGCCATCTTGAGAGACATTTTTCCTGGCACCCTTTCTCCCTGGCGGATGAGCAACTGGCCACTGCAAACCTGCTGTTAATTACTCAATACCGTTCTGGGATGTTCTAAACCTACTGCTTGTGTGTGTGCTTAAATCTAATAAACTGCAGTGTTAGACAAGAGCATGCTTACTTGCAGTTAATCCTTGATCAGACAGAATTTCTGTGTTCCTATTGATTTATTCCTAACACCACCTGGAGTGAAATAATTATGTTGCCTCTGCTGTGGCTTCTGAAAACCCCGGGTAACACCGGCACTGACAGAAACAGAAGCTGCAGGTGCCCAACACATCTCAGAATTCATGTTTGCTCAGTTTTTGCCCAAGGACTAAGGCCGTGGCTACACTCGAAACTTCAAAGCGCTGCCGCGGGAGCACTCCAGCGGCAGCGCTTTGAAGTGCGAGTGTGGTCGCGTGCCAGCGCTGGGAGAGAGCTCTCCCAGCGCTGCAGCTACTCCACCTCCACGAGGGGATTAGCTTACAGCTGGGGCACTGTTTACACTGGCGCTTTACAGCGCTGTAACTTGCTGCGCTCAGGGGGGTGTTTTTTCACACCCCGAGCGAGAAAGTTGCAGCGCTGTAAAGCGCCAGTGTAGCCATAGCCTAAGTAAGAAGTTAACCTATTAACTAAACCCACAGCCCACAAAGTATGTTATGTGTTGCTGTGGGTATCATAAGGCACAGTGCATACTTAAAGCACTATATAAAGAAAAAATTACTATGTGCATTTATCTATCATTAAAATCCTACATAAATATATACAAACTAGCCACAGACCTCAGGCTCCTGGCAAATTGCCACTGAAGGCCTTGGAATTGCAAAAAATTGCGCTCTAAGGACCTGATCTTGCTCCCACTGAAGTCAGTTTTGCTCAGATCTCAACATGAGCAGGACTAGGCTTTAAGAGGCCACACGGAGATGGTAGGAATACATGGGGGATAAGAAAGGAGGAAAAGATCACAAGACAATGTGTAACAAGGAGGAAGAAAACAATACTGTGAAGGGGGAAGAAAAGAAGGGGGGGGAAGAGGAGCAATCTATGGTGACTTTCAATTGCTGCTAAATTTAAAATGTGTTCCACCACATCCATCAATGGCATAAATCCACTGAACCAATATTTTTGCTTCTTTAAAAGAAATTGTCTTCATTACTTTGGACTTGCCACGATAGTTCACTGGGTAAGAGACCAGTGAAAAATGAATAAGCACTGTCTTTTTCTGAACAGACACACCACTGGTGCTATATAAATATTCATAGATAATTCCTTTTTGGTGACCTCCTCAGGTGTCTCCATCACCATGCAAACCTTTCATTGCCCATAGGCAGAGCTGTTAATCTAATAAAGATGTTTGCAGAATGATATGTAATGTAAAATAGACATGTAATTTTTGTTATAAATGTCAGTTATAATTAAACTGATTTTGAGAAACATCTTGGTTTTTCTATCATTGCACAGCATTGCAGACAATGTTGATTATTATAAAGAACAGGAAGAGGAGTCTTTGGTATTTCATCAACCATAAAAAAATCTTAATAAGACATAATTATGAAGAAATCCACTACATTCCCTTGCATTCTGCTGTTTCCTGAAGTGAGTCCCTTGCTGATGGAACTGATTTACAGTCTTCAGGCATTCTCCAGCTATGCTAAAATGTGCTTATACATACAAAGTAATCACATGTGTTTTGTTTTTGACATCAGTGACTTGGAAATATTGGGGCAAATTCTGCCCTTGGGTGAGTATATCTAACTTTCATTGAAGCCAGTGGGAGCCACAAATGCAACAAGGAGCGCAGGGCCAGTGGTGTCTTCACAATAATCCCTGTCTTTGGCACAGGCGCTGAACCAACTTTTTTTGCCAAGCTATTTACATAAATGGTACTCCTACTCACATTATTAAAAAAGACAGTAATAGCAGCAGCATCCCATTGTCCCTATATGTATTTAGGCTAAGCTAACTGGGTTTATAAGAAAGAATAATATGTCTCCAACTTAATACACTTGAGCTCTTCTTCCACTGTGTTTCAGTGGAATTTGCCCTTGATATGTGCATTTCAAAAATGAACCTAGTTAGTGTACATTTAAATTTTGGCCATGACAGTTAGCTTCGGGCTTGTCTACACTTACAGTGCCGCTGTAGTGCTTAGTGAAGACACTACCTACACTACCTACACCTACAGGCACAGGTACTCCACCTTTCGGAGAGGCAGTAAAAAAAGTTTCTGGAATAGACCTTGCCTAATTTTATATTTTTTTTACTACTTGAAGTTGACACCAACATGAGGAAACTGTGGCATGGCACAATTAAAATTAAGGTATTTAAGAAAAGAAGGGACAAGTTCTAGCTCATAGCAGATATAACTGCTTTCCTGAAGAAAAGTCACCAGCCCTCTAAGGCAGAAATATGAACCAAGAACAATAAAGAAAATATTTTGCTTTTAGTCTGTAATACAGAACAATTCATTCACTGCCACTACCATTTTCCAAACTAATAAACAGCCTTACCAAATGTTGTGAACAGGAACTCGCTTTAAGAGCTTTGCTTTTATTTGTTTCATGTGTTGTTTTGGTGCATTCTGTCATTTTCCATTGCTTAAGCAGGACAGAATTTCAAGCAGTCCAAAAAATTCTATGTACCATCACAGAGAACAACAAACAAGGAAACCTTTACCATAGAGTTTACTTACAACATTAATAGCTGAAACCTTCTCCACTCACCCCCCAAAAAACAACTAAATATACAATTTGTCATGTGCATGTCAGGAATTTGGGGCATTTGTTTTGTTTTCCTCTTTGGGAAATCCGTTGTTAATTTTTGTAAAAGACATAATCTTAGCATCAGAATTGCTGTAAGGCAAAAGAAGAAAGACAGCTTTAAAAGGAACATTGATTTAATTAAAAAGAACAAGGAGTACTTGTGGACCTTAGAAACTAACAAATTTATTTGAGCATAAGCTTTCATGGGCTAAAACCCACTTCATCGGATGCATGCAGTGGAAAATACAGTAAGAAGATATATATACACATAGAACATGAAAAAATGGGTGTTGCCATACCAACTATAATGAGACTAATTAATTAAGGTGGGTTATTATCAGCAGGAGAAAAAAAACTTTTGTAGTGATAATCAGGATGGCCCATTTAATTAACTACACCTCTACCCTGATATAACGCGACCCGATATAACGCGGGTTCGCCTACAACGTGGTAAAGCTCTGACATGCTGCTCTGAGCAATGTGTTAAGGGTGCCGGGCGAGGCTGGGGCCGAGGGGTTGGATAAGGGGCAGAGAGTCTCGGGGACAGTCAGGGGCTACCCCCCCCCCAGTGTCTGGGGGGCAGGAGCTGTGGGAGGGCACTTTTGGGGGCCCCACAGTCCTAGAGTGGCCCGGGGGATTAGCGGGGGGCCGGGAGCAGCCCGCTCTGCTTCCCTCGCTCCGGCCCCAGCAGTGTCGCTCGGGGGAGAGGGCTTGGGGGAAGGGATCCCCCCCACACTCACCTGTAGCGGGAAGCGGAGCAGCCCGGCCCCAGCCTGCTCCACTCCGCCAGCTCCCAGCCGCAGCGCTCCGCTTCCCGCCGCAGGTGAGTACGGGGGGCGTCCTTTCCCCAACCTCCCCGCACTCACCAGCGGCGGGAAGCGGAGCAGCCCAGCCCCAGCCAGCTCCACTCCACCAGCTCCCAGCCATGGCGCTCCGCTTCCCGCCGCAGGTGAGTGTAGGACCTTTCCCCAGCCGCCCCCCAGCGACACAGGTGGGGCCGGGGCAAGGAAAGCGGAGCGGGCTGGGGCCACGTCGCTCCGCTTCCCACCGCAGGTGAGTGCAGGGGGGCATCCTTTCCCCAACCTCCCCGCACTGCACACTATGGCCTCACTGTCTTCCACATATCCCTTCCTGCCCCTACCCTGCCATCATTCAATCCACCTAACTCTGGAGGTTTCAAAGGGCCTTGTGTGATGCTGTTATAGCAGCCCTACCCAGTGTCTGTATCAGGGGAATTCTCCCCTGGACAGCTAAGGGGCTTTCCCACTATCCCTCACAGCATGCAGGAGCCGGGGATGAGGAGGGGGTGAGGAGATGGAATCCCTCCCTTTGTTCCTGAAGCTGTTATTATTGCTAACTTCAGCCAGACATATACTGACTCCTATAAAACTAAATATATAGCAAGATATAATAGTGGCCAAATTGAGAGCAATGACAAAACGGTTGGGGGGGATGAATTGTATTCTCAAGTTTCTATTATAAGAAAGAAGAGTTAAAAATGAAAACTATAGTCAATAATTTTCTCTTAAGTCTCAAACCAAAGCCTACTTGAGTCAATGGGATCCTTGCATTACTTCATGGGCTTTAAATTGGGCCATAATTGCTTTAATCCAATCTTGAAAGGTAACCAGTGCTCATGTGCACTGTAGTAACTACAGATGGTTGAGATATTGGGATATTATTCACAAAAAGTTTTCTTTTTTTCAATAAAAAATGAAATTCAAAAATTTTTGAACAGTTCTACAACTGGTTGGAAAAGAGGATGAATTCTTTGCAAATATTTTGCAAAAAATTGTCCTTCTTTTTAAGCAAAAACTTTCAGATCTGAACAATTTTGACCAGCTCTAGTTTTAATTGCTTGAAATACATAAGGATGAAATATTCACACAGCCAGCAGTCCGAAGGGTGCGATGGAAGGCTCCCAATACAGCAGAACTGCTGTGGTTCCACAACGTAGAGGGAAAGCTGCTACAGAACAGGAATACACACTATGCCTGGCAGAGGATAGTTCAGTGCCAACTTTTTGTATACCAACCTGGGCAATAGTACAAAGTTGTGGGCAGCTGGTGCAAGATCCCACATGGAGGTATACAAGGGATGAAGTGCTTCTGCAGGTCTGGGATGGGGGCCTGTCCCCCACAATCCCTGAATTTCTCCCACATGCAAAACCAATTTCCTGCTAGTCTTCTGAATTTCACCCTCAGTATGTTTCTCGTTTATACAAGAATTAAGTGCGAGCTGCTTTCTTTCACTGCAATTTTAAGATAAAAGTTACACTTCTGGCTAAAAGGTTATTCCAATGTAAGTAATGAAAAATGACAGACTACTGTTTCCAATTCTGGGTATGTTTACAATGTAGTGTCAAGACGAAGAGGCATCTGCAGTTTACATTTAGAAAACTTCAGAAATTTTACTGCAATAATTTTTTTATGTGACTGTTTCAACATATTTTTTGATAAAGCAGTAACTGGATTGTGGTGAATGTATGAGCATACCCTAACCATTACTGAATGCTGCTATGAATTAGCAGCTGAGTTATTTGCATTAAGGGATAAATAGCAAAACTCCTCTCTCCTAAATCTCTTCTAATACAAAAATGATTATTCAGATGAGCTCCTATACAGAGATACCATTGTGCCATTTTGTTAGCCATTGTTTCAGCTTCAAGAATATTGTATCTAATTATTAAATTTGACTATTAAGTTTTATAACTTCAATAGTCTAACATATAGGTGATGTGTTTGTATATATGTTATACAGAGTTGTTCAAAGAAAATGTGCATTGCTCCATCTACATTTCTTGATTGCTCAAGCCGAACCAAATTAGCATTCACAGCCTGTATTTCCCTAACAACAGGCTTTCAAGCTACAAATAATTTGTAATTCAAAAAGACTTTTGGTCCATAGATTCTGAACATACAAAACATGTTTGGCACTTAAAAATTCCAAGACCCGTTGAACACAACTTCTTAGTTCACATTTTCTTTACTCCTGTTATGTTCCAGTGTAACATTATAAAAAGGCTGTGTGATTTGATAGAAGTGGGGATTTTTATTAGAAATTCAGTTCAGAATAGGTTTATTGCTAATATCTGAGGAAATCTTAACCTAAGTTGACCACAAACCTTTACTTTGGCTCCAAATGATGTAATGTCCTTATGGTTTAACAAAAGGGAAAGATCTTGAAAAAATAATTTCATATGCAGGTTTGAAAAATACCAGTTGCCACTGAAGACTTTTGATGTCTGTCTTTACAACTCACTGTAGGTAGAGCTATTGTAATATTCTTACTTCAGTAATTGATGCTACAAGTTTCAAGCTGATTTACTCATTATCTACGTTCTATATTTCATTGTTAGATAACACTGAATTATTACACTTGACAGCATTCCTTAAAATTATGCTTTTTTATGGGCATTCCTTAGCAAATACCAAATCACTAGTTAAAAATAAACAATTATAGTTTCTTGTCATTAAAAAAGAAAGAAAGAAAAGGATCACTAAAATGATACTTTATTTCCCCTTTTTGTTATACATCAAAGTAATTTAGTTATTTTTACTATTCTGGTATTTTTAGGATGTAGGAATTCTCTGTACATGTTTTGATGAGGGTAAAATAAGTGTTTCATTGTTGGTTCGCCTGCACTTACTCTACTTTCCTAAGAAGAAAGTTTTGAAGAAACTTCAAAGAAACTTCCAGTAAAAAGGAAAATCCACCCCCCCCCCCCCCCCCCCCCCCCCCCCACAACACCTGCTTTTCACTTAAAGATAGGGAAAGGAATAAGGGAAAGAAGATAGGAGGCTAGGACTGGAAACAGGGGAGATTGGGGGGGGAAAGAAGGGGATATATGGAAAAGGAATAAGTGAATGTTTCAAAGAGGACTAGATCAGAGTGCATTATCAAACTGCTAATACATGTCAGAAAGATCCACATGGATCTTTAGTTCAGCGGGCAAGTGCAGGGTAAATTTACACCAAACTTTCACAAACTAAATCTTCATGTAGACAAGCCCTTTAACTGACTCATCCCTTTACTTCTCCAGAATATCATTTACAGCAGTGTAATTCCATTGATTCAGTTAAGTTACTTCTGATTTTCAAGGGTATAACTAATATATAAGATCACAACCAGACTCTAATCTGGACTTCTAATTTAGGGTCTGATTCTGCTACCACTCAAGTAGGTAGGATGTAGGGTGGCCATATGTCCTTGAAAACCAGGAGTGTCCCCATTTTCAGGGCCTGTTCCATTGTCCCCACCAGTGTTTTGTCTCAGCTTTTTTAAACCCCCACAGCTCAACTTTTTTAAACCCCCACAGCAAGACAGCACAACGAAAGAACAGTTAGTCAATATTTTCCATGGAAAGGAAACACTGTTTGTGAAAAATATTGTGTTGGAAACTCCACTTTCCATCAAAAAAATGTTTCTGACCAGCCCTAGTGGACAATCTCTGTGTGCACACTATGACAGGTGTCATGATTTTTCATTTTGAAAAACTGGTCATCTTAAGTCAATACCAAAACCCTAACTGACTTCAACAAGACCAGGCCCAGGCCCTACATTCTTTCAATAGAAATTGAGACTTTAAAGTTTGGGGATGAGGGAACCTATGCAGCAGGGATGAACCTTTTCACTTTTGAAATGTACCTGTCTCAGAGACTGGAAGAGTTTTTCTGAATCTAATAAATTCTGCCATTTGTGTTCGTAAAAGGGGCGAAAAGGCTTCGTATTAAGTTACAAATGTCCACATCTCTCATTGATCTTTCATTCTCCCCCCTCTCCCCTCGTAGCTACTCTGTCTTCTCTCCCCCAACTTCCGAGGCACAAGTGACACCTCTTGTTAGCACATCTCAATATGCACAGAGGATTTGGGGAAAAGACTTTGTGGCAAGATTCCCAATGATGTACAAACAGAAAGAAAGTTAGTGTGGATGTGGGGTAAAGCTATAACCAACCTGCACCTGAAACTCCCTGGCTATTCTGGACTCACTGCACTGTTAATACTTAGAATACTGCTATCCCACTGTTTCTACTACTAATGGTTCAGTTATCTAGCATACACAAGGCCAGCTACTCCACACAGTATGTTATGTGATGCTTCCAAGAGTACTCAGGGTTGTGAGGCACCTCACTACCACCTGCCCTTAGAGTGAGGGAGTCTTGTTTGTGCCTGCTGTGGATCACTTCCCTGAATCCACCAGCCTCTGGCAAAACAAGCACTCCCTTCCAGGCCTCCCCAGGCCTCACTCTCTCTGCACAGGCTAGCGATACACACTCACCAAACCCGGAGTCCTTCAAGCATCCCTCTGAAGTAGTCAGTAGTTCCACTGAACACTTTCAAAACTTTTAGATTCTCTAATCCCAAAGGAAGAGTATATACCAGCTGTGACGGTACCTCCCAGAAGGCTTTATGGAAATATGCTTAGAATGTGTTTTATGCTACATATGCCATGTAACATATCTCCGTAAAGGTTATGATCTACTGAATGTATTAATCCTATTTGTATGCATGTATAATTTTTGTATTCGAAGTTATGAATGTTATGAATGTTGGCTGTGTACTGGCTTGATATCTAAATAACCTTAGTAGAGCATTTGGTCAGTTCCTGGAGAAAGGAATGTTGAAATTAAGTACCTAATCAAGGAACACTTAAAGGACAATGGATCTTGGAATGCTCCAATCCACATAAGAAGTCTACTTGAGGACTTTCAAGGTAGCATGTAAACAATGGATGCTACCTGCAAAAACTGTGAGTCATGCATGGACATGTGACTTGCCCAGGTGACTCCTAAACTCCATCTTGGAGCTGGACTTTGCATAGGAGTGAGGAGGGGGTCTCCACCCACAAGAGAAAGTCTATTTAAGCCCCTGGGAGACCCCTCCATTTTGTCTTCAGCTGGCTAAAGAGAGAGCCTCTCTACCCCCCAGGATACTTAGAAGAAACTGGAACAAAGGGCAGTGACTGCAAGGGGTGTGAGTGATTGCTGGACCCAGGCTAAAAGGAGATTACTCTGTAAAAGGGAGCATTCTGGAACTGGTGAGGATCTTATCTGTATTCAGTTTGATTAGACATAGATTTGCGCATTTTATTTTATTTTGCTTGGTGCCTTACTTTGTTCTGTCTGTTACTACTTGGAACCACTTAAATCCTACTTTCTGTATTTAATAAAATCACTTTTTACTTATTAATTGACCCAGATTATGTATTAATACCTGGGGGAGCAAACAGCTGTGCATAGCTCTCTATCAGTGTTATAGAGGGCGAACAACTTATGAGTTTACCCTACATAAGCTTTATACAGGGTAAAACGGATTTATTTGGGTTTAGATCCCTTTGGGAGTTGGGCATCTGAGTGTTAAAGACAGGAACTCTTCTGTGAGCTGTTTTCAGTGAAGCCTGCAGCTTTGGGGCAAGTAATTCAGACCCTGGGTCTTTATTGGAGCAGATGGGCGTGTCTGGCTCAGCAAGACAGGGTGCTGGGGTCCCGAGCTGGCAGGGAAAGCAGGGGTAGAAGTAGTCTTGGCACATCAGGTGGCAGTTCCCAAGAGGGTTTCTGTGATCTAACCCGTCACACCAGCTTTCACAATTCAACTCAGGATCACCACTCTACTTAACACACAGCACTTTAGATAGATAGATATATCAAGAATTTGTTTATTATCACAGAACTGAGATTCAAGTAATAGAAAGGAATAATATTGGAAACAAAAAGATACATATAAAACAAAATCATAACACGCTTTCCAGAGCCTAAACTGAACTCACAAGACATTCCTCTATCTCCTGCAAAATACCTTACCACAAATTCTTTTCCCAGCATTCTCAGCAAGGTTGGCTGAGATCCCTCACAGGTTGAAGGATAACTGAGGGTTCATCCACACCCAGATAGAGTTCCAAAAGTTGTCTTATTCCTAAAGATGATCCTCCTGCTGTTTTTGTTTGTTCCTGCAACGTCTACGATCTATTGATTAGCGTTTTGCTCAGGCTGTAAATGGGTGTCCATTGTGAACCACACAATACTCAATTTGCACATGACCAGCCATAGATAAGCGTCTCTTCCTCCCTGCCTGACAGTAGTATGTGGATCACCTTTTGGTGACCTGTCTTAATTCACAGACCTAGAGAACATATTTTTAGTATATATTCACATAACTCTTCACATATTTTCCATACACACATTTTGCAATGATCATGATGACCAATGTGATAGGCTTTCAGTAGAGATCTCACATGTCATTCTTTGGTGGATTAGTATGTAGATACCAGACCCAAGGGATCCTGTAACCCTTATGTGCCCCTGTGTCCTCTGCCAGTTGGTATCAAGAGATCCTTGGGTGACATATTGTTCTTCTTATTACGGCATGAAGAGCTTGCATTTAACTAAATTATTTTTTATTTAAAAGTTATATAACAGCAACAAGAGCAGGCTGTAAGCAGCAGCCAGCCACACTTTGTTCTGTACCCTGCAATCTAGACCCCACCTTCCAAAACAGAGGATGACTTTTACTGTCTGCTGCCATGCCCCACATTCTTACCTACCAATAGCAACACAGGACAGAACTGTCTGGGTATAGGAGACTGGTGGGAGATTCTGTTTTGGAATTAGTTAATTTTCCATGTAAAATACTTTCTGATGAAGAACAGGAAGACTTCAAATCAGCTGCAAATCAGGTAATGGTAGACTGTTTTGTGAAGTTGTAGGATTTTGAAAAGCCGACAGCAAACACATGAAATATCCTAAATATCCTAACACATTTGGATCTTTGGATATATTCACATTGAAGTACATATTTTACAGCTGTAATTTACTTTGTGCATTAACGAACTGAACTGGTTCATCTCTATTCTTATTTAATTTTTTCCCTTATTTACTGTATTTTGTCCTCTAGACTATAGATGTTGAGGTTGTTTGCCTATCTTGTGTGAAAAGAGAAAAAATGTCATAGAAGTGGGAAACAACAACAAGAATTTTTAGACTATTTATAGGTATTGAAGGTTATTCTACAGAAGAAATATACCTTTTTAAAAACATAATTAAACAAAAAAATGTTAAAAGTAAATCAGATTTGTTATGCTTCCAGATCAGTTAATTGTTTTTTTTCATGTCTATTATCTGTTTTGATCATATAAACTCATGCTTGTATAAGAAATAAATTTTGACTTGAAAATTAAAGGCTCATTTAAAATCTATATTTCAGTGCAATTCAGAAATTTTCTTTTAGCAAGTGGAAATTGCAACAATATTTAAGTGAATTATATTACTAATTTTCAACAGACATAGCATCTACTGATAAGTAAATCCATCAGTCAATGAATTGGCAGCCAACATTACACACTATTTCATTGCGTAATCTCCTTTATATGCTAATTTCAAAAGCACAATGGCCTCTACAGATGGCTTTTGATGACAATTCTTTTCTTATTGCAACTGTCATAAGAAGTGTTAGAATTGAGCTGGCAGCGATGGAACACCCAGCCAGAGCAGTATTAATTTCAGATAGATTTATAAACAAAGTCATGATGAGTTAACAACAACAAAACCCAAAATCTTTTGTGCAAACCAACCTGATCTCCTTCTTTGAGAAGGTAACAGATTTTTTAGACAAAGGAAAAGCAGTGGATCTAATTTACCTCACTTTCAGTAAGGCATTTGATACGGTTCCACATGGGGAATTATTAGCTAAATTGGAAAAGATGGGGATCAATATGAAAACTGAAAGGTGGATAAGGAACTAGTCAAAGGGGAGACTACAACAGGTCATACTGAAAGGTGAACTGTCAGGCTGGACGGAGGTTACTAGTGGAGTTCCTCAGGGATTGGTTTTGGGACCAATCTTATTTAATCTTTTTATTTCTGACCTTGGCACAAAATGTGGGAATGTGCTAATAAAGTTTGTGGATGACATGAAGCTGGGAGGTACTGCCAATACAGAGAGGGACTGGGATATCCTACAGGAAGATCTGGATGACCTTGTAAACTGGAGTAATAGTAATAGGATGAAATTTAATAGTGAAAAGTGCAAGGTCATGCATTTAGGGATTAATAACAAGAATTTTTGTTATAAACTGGGGATGCATCATTTGGAAGTAACAGGGGAGGAGAAGGACCTCGGAGTATTGGTTGATCACAGGATGACTATGAGCCGCCAATGTGATATGGCTGTGAAAAAAAGCTGATGCGGTCTTGGAATGCATCAGGCGAGGTATTTCCAGTAGAGATAAGGAGGTGTTAGTACCGTTATACAAGGAACTGGTGAGACCTCATCTGGAAAATTGTGTGCAGTTCTGGTCTCGGATGTTTAAGAAGGATGAATTCAAACTGGAACAGGTACAGAGAAGGGCTATTAGGATGATCCGAGGAATGGAAAACCTGTCTTATGAAAGGAGACTCAAAGAGCTTGGCTTGTTTAGCCTAACCAAAAGAAGGCTGAGGGGAGATATGATTTCTCTCTATAAATATATCAGAGGGATAAATACCAGGGAGGGAGAGGAATTATTTAAGCTCAGTACCAATGTGGACACAAGAACAAATGGATGTAAACTGTCCATCAGGAAGTTTAGATTTGAAATTAGACTAAGGTTTCTAACCATCAGAGGAGTGAAGTTCTGAAATAGCCTTCCAAGGGGAGCAGTGGAGGCAAAAGACATATCTGGCTTCAAGCCTAAGCTTGATAAGTTTATGGAAGGGATAGTATGATGGGATAGCCTAATTTTGGCAATTAACTGATCTTTGACTATTAGCAGTAAATATGCCCAATGGCCTGTGATGGGACACTAGATAGGGTGGGATCTGAGTTACTACAGAGAATTCTTTCCTGGGTGTCTGGCTGGTGAGTCTTGTCCACATGCTCAGGGTTTAGTTGATCGCCATATTTGGGGTCGAGAAGGAATTTTTCTCCAGGGCAGATTGGCAGAGAGCCTGGGGGCTTTTCGCCTTCCTCTTCAGCGTGGGGCACGGGTCACTTGCTGGAGTATTTTCTGCACCTTGAAGTCTTTAAACCACAAGTTGAGGACTTCAATAGCTCAGACATAGGTCAGGGTTTTTTACAGGAGTGGGTGGGTGAGATTCTGTGGCCTGCGTTGTGCAGGAGGTCAGACTAGAAGATCATAATGGTCCCTTCTGACCTTAAAGTCTATGCATCTATGTGCAATCATTGCTTTCCATACTTACTCAGCACACTGGAGGCTTTGGCATGACCATTTTTCAGCCACAACATGAGATCAAGTTTGTTCCAATTTGCTGGATGACACTCATACTGTGGTTTATTTGTCTCTTGCATGTCATTTAACAGGTAAATGAGAGACATATTGCTACAGAAAACCAAGGTAATACGATATAATATTTACAGGTGTCATTCAATATAATAAGAGTAAAATATTTGAATAACTATGAACCTGTTCTTGTATCTTTTGTACATTCCACATCCCAAAACAGCAAATAAATACTATACCATTGACTGCAGAAATTTTCTGAAGGTAATGCCCACCATTAAAAAGTCAACATCTGCTATCAGTTACCACACAGAGGTTTAGGAGATAACAGTGGCGTCCCAGATACTGCCATGTGGTATCTGTCCACAATAGCTCACTTTTTATTGTCAGTCACTGTAGGTGTTTCATATGATCCTCACAAGGAATATCTATAGAAGATCAGTATGAACTAGTAATTAAATTTAAAATACCACAATGGCAATCATTAGTAGTTGGGGAAATTGCTTCTGATCTAATAACTTTGTTTTACATTGTTTTAACTGTATTTATTCCAGTGGAGCGATTTCTTGGTGTGAGAGGAGAATCAAGCCCTTTATCTTTACCTAGCTAAAGTGCTGCAAATGGAGAGCTAAATATAACAAACTTATTTCACACCTGTACTCTATACCAGCATAATTTATCTCCCAAAGGAAAAAAACAAGATCTGTCTCCAAGCTTATTTTATCCAGGGTCTAATTTTAGCCAAATGAACAGATACAATACATTGTGAAGAACTAATTATTCCACAATTAAACATCATTATATCAGCTATTACTTTATATAAATGATGTCCTAGTTGAAATATCTTTTATGATATTTCAACTAGGACATCATCCTTTTTTCCATATAGTAGAAAGAAATATAACTGACATTACATATATGTGTGTGCGTGTGTTAGGATAACTTTCTATATAGAATAGTGGTTCCTCCAACACTGCATATAGTGGGCCAGATTCACTATTGCATTACTCTAGTTTATAATGGCATAACTTCTCTAAAATCAGAAATGATTTAGAATGAAAAATGCAGATTTCAATGGTAATTCATAAGTGTAAAACTGGAATAGCAGAATGGTGAATTAGGCCCATTATATGTAATGTTAGAGGAACCCAGATCTATATGCATCCGAAGAAGTGAGGTTTTTACTCACGAAAGCTTATGCCCAAATAAATCTGTTAGTCTTTAAGGTGCCACCAGACTCCTTGTTGTTTTTGTAGATACAGACTAACACGGCTACCTCCTGATACTTGACACCAGATCTATATAGCAAGTTTTTCCAATTGTTTGTTGTACAAATCAAGAATATAAGACCATATTTTTCCAGACAGTCTTCTATTGCCTTCCCTTCTTCCCTGATACATAATATATTAACTTAAACTGTAATTCCCCTGTCCCACCTCACAGACAGCTCACATGTGCTGTCAAACCTCTGCTGTTTAGTCCGCTATATAATTTGAACTATCATCAAACTGGAGATTTTAAAGGGATATGGTCACTCCTAGAAATAAAAAAGCTTTTTTCATCCTGACCACAGTAAAGCACTCAAGCCATTCAAATCAGGGCTACAACTTCATAGCTGAGCAGCCCTTTAACGAGGACTGAATTTTGTTACTATTATGATCATACCCATGACATTTGTGCACACGCATTTCATACCTCTCTCCTTTCTCCAATGTGCACAGGACCCTAAGAGGTAGTCTTGCATTGGCAGGGACTTTTAGGAGTGACACTGGAAGCAGGCTTTGTCTACTTCCACTGGATAGTTTATCCTACAATGACAGCGATTGCACCTAGATTACATTTGTCACTTTAAATCACATCTACATCTCTCTTTTCCAAGTGGACAGCTACTGACAAGTATAACCTTTTCGTTCCATGCATCAGAGCTAAGAAACTCATTGACCCAAGGCTGCCCCCAGGAATGCAATGCCTGCCTCACTGAACACAAATACTTTGCAATTCTATAGCACAACCAAGGATCTCAATGTGTTTTACAAACTTTGAGGAACCAATCCTAACAAGACCCCTATGAGGTCAGTATGATTCCCATTTTACAGATGAGGAAACTAAGGAACAGGGAGGACAAGCAGCTTGCACTAACAATCAATAGCCGAGCAAGAAATAGAACCTAGATCTCATAACCCTATACAAGATCATTATTATTCGCTCAGGGTAGGGTGACCAGATGTCCCGTTTTTAAAGGGACAGTCCTGTTTTCTTATGTAGGCACCTCTTATATTAAACCCCACCCCCGTCTTGTTTTTTCAGAGCTGCTATCTGGTAACCCTACCTCAGGGTGAAAGTCACTACTGTATGGTCGGATAGCACAAGGCACTATATAGCATTTAAATTCCACGTATGTTTCTAAAACAGTGCTTAAGTGGGACTTAAATGATTATAGATATTGTGCTGTCCCTCTGGCCAACGGTGAATTTCATCCTCTCTGCATAGAGATTTTAATTAGCTGTCATATCCTTCATAAGTCTTTCAAGATGTATCTATAATCATGTATTTCATTCATTTTTTACAAGGATCGTAATCACTAACTTCTTGTCTATCTTTTCCTCCAGATACACAGGACTGCTTAAAACCATATATGTCTGTATTATTAAGTCAGTGCCTCAAAATGGACTAAGAAGACTAGAGAGACATATTTTTGGTTGACTAGTGGTAATTAGCTAGAAAAAATTTACTGAATAGGTTTTTCTCAAGTTGAATTGAACTCTAGTCAATGATTAAATGAGGATGCTCAGCAGTAAAGCCCAGGTAATTGAACTCCAGCAGCAACAGCAGAAGCTATGCTCTGCCTACAAGTAGTCCCTGTGAGGACAGGCTTCCACTTCCACTTAGAGGATAAAGCTTAAATGGCAGTCTGCAGTGCAGAGAAGTGAACTGAGTTAGGTCTAATCTGATTCTCTACATCAGCATTGGTTCCCTGATCTTTCCACTACTCTGGCTGAATGCAACTAAGGAAAAACTGGAGAGTGTGTTCCAGATTAACCCCTGGTGGAACGTGACAGAAAGAGGCCCAACGTTATTTTTAAAAATAATAAATTTCAGGAAATGCACAAGCATTGCCCTGCTGATTGATCAAAACTCCCTTGTCAATCACTGCTACAGAGGCCAATTAACTCATTAATCCTATCTGCAAAACTCTTGATTTTTGAAGACTACTAAAATAAAAAAGAAACACTGATATTTCCTTGTAGTTCAAGAAATAGCCTGTGCACAGTTATTAAAATTAACACAACCTTCTTCCCCAAAGCCCCATCTTATCTATTCCAACCCCCCCAATCTAAATTAAGTGCCTCTTCCCTATTGTTTTTTATTTTTCTTTAAAAAAAATTGCATTTCAAAGGAAACAGAAAATCTTGTGTCAGATAAAGAAGACAATAGCTGACAGGTTTTTGCTCATGTTTCACATTTCCTTCCCCTTTCAGCACTCAACATTAAGATACGTACTTTAATTCAGTTTTGCTGATAAAAGCACATCACCCAACCAATATAATGCACGGCAAAAAGAGATGTCTAATCTTTAAGCCATGTTTGCCAGGGCAAAGGCTTCCTTTGAGTATGCCTGGTTGATTTTTTGTGTGTGTGGAAAATTATGTTAGTATTATGCATTTATTTGCATTACCATAACATACAGTGGACTTGGCCACATCAGCAGGGCCGGCTCCAGGGTTTTGGCCGCCCCAAGCAGCCAAAAAAAAAAAAAAAAAAAAAAAGCCGCGATCGCGATCTGCAGCGGCAATTCAGCGGAAGGTCCTTCGCTCCCAGCCTGAGTGAGGGACCGTCCGCCGAATTGCCGCCGAATAGCTGGATGTGCCACCCCTCTCCCGAGCGGCCGCCCCAAGCACCTGCTTGCCAAGCTGGTGCCTGGAGCCGGCCCTGCACATCAGGGTCCCATTTTACTAGGTGTATAAGCGCACAGTAAGAGACAGCCCCTGACCTGAAAAGTTTACAGTATAATTTAAGACAAAGATGCAACAAATTAGTGTAAAATGCAAACAGAGGAGGAGGGTAACAGTGATTAAGCATACTCTCTACCTTGCTGCAGAAAGTGGGGCAATTTGCCAGGCTGAAATGACCTTTCAGTATAGAGGAAATGGTTGAAAAATTAGGAGACGTACTTGAAAGGTTTGACCTTTGGATTTTTATTTTCTCTATTATGTATTTCACTCATACCCTTTTTAGTTTATTTTTAAATATACATGAGACTATATTCTAGCTGATAAATGACTAAGAGATGAGTGAAAAAAACAGGTTCGGGATGTAGAAAAGAGAGGTGAAAACATTATCTAGCATTAAAATAATAATAAGGTATTTCAACGCTTTCTGCACAATGAACTGGTAATTTCAACACTTTCTAAGTTACCGCCCTCAGACTCTGGCTGAACATTATTAACCATATAAGTCCGCCCAAGTTTATCATATACTTTAGAAAACAACCTGTTTTGACAGATCTGACTACAGGCTGCAGAGTCCTTCATTAAAAGGGCCCAGAAGGGAGGGGAGATCATGTTAAGCTTCTAACTTTTTTGGAGGGGTGGGGGGGAGGAGTTTATCAAGCATATGTTTTTCCTTAAATAAGTTTTAGGGACTGATGTTCTCTCTCTCTCTCTCTCTCTCTCTGTTTTTTTTCCCCTCCCTTTTGTGAGAACCCCTCATTCTTAGAATGAATTCCTCTTTGCAATAATTTGTCATTTCCTTCAAAACCATTCTTTGCAATGTGGTCCTTTGTTAAAGTCAGGCAGAAGAATGCATTTGTTTTTGCAATGAGGCACAAATTACATTTCTCTTTGGCATTCTCTGTGTGGACCACTTCTAGTGGTAAACTGCAGTTTCTGAATACTAATATGTCTGGGAAATGAAATTATTTGACAAACTTTGATGTTATATTTGGCGCTATAAAAATTAAGCTGTTATTTATACTCACATTCAACTTCTGGAGTTAAACTTAGTTTCTGATGATACTAAAGTTGATAACAAAGTAGCTTTGGCACATGCTAATTTTCTTACCTCTGCAAATCCATTCATCCTCCTCTTGCTGTGTGTGTGTGTGTGTGCATGAGACACAGAGAGAGAAATGTAGGTGTATTTACATATGTATTTATTCAGAATCTGATTTTTTTTTTCAACAAATTCTAACCTCAGTATAAGATTGCAGACAGTGACCTTACAATACTTACTCCTGAACCTCTCTTGTTAAGCCAATGGGAGTTTTTTCTGAGTAGGCCCTACTGAACTGGGTCCAAACGATTATCCTACTGATTTCAGTCAAGCTGATCGGAGTTTACCAAGCCACTTTTAAAACAGAAAAATGTCCTGTTCTTAGTGGTCAGACCATTTGAACTGCTTCGTGTGTCCTAAAGTGAAGAAACCCTGCTGCTAATGCCCATATCTGTGCATATAAATCTCTAATCTGTCAGTCTAGTTCCCCATGAATAGTCTATTTAGGCTGGGTTTAAAGCAGTGGGAAGTTGACCTACGCGAGAGAGTTCTCTTGTAAAATGACCGGAGGTCAGTGTTATTATCTCTGTAGGCTACCAATGGTGCATTTGTTCCACCCTATGTATGAGTCATTCATTTATAACAAGCTCCACTGCACTTTGAAAGTGCTGGGAGGGATGGGTATGGAAGCTTATCTCCTGTCAATTGGCTGAAGCATAAGAAGACTCAGAAAGAGATGTTCTCAGTATTTAACTGATCAACTAGAAGATGATTAACTTTGGTATAAATAAATTAAAGACAGACCTTAAACCTGAATACTGGTAACACTATATTATAGATAACCACAATTTCTATTTTGACTGCCACTTTGCTATAGTCCTTTATCTTTTCTATTTGTCATTCTCCTTTAATACAGTAAGATTTTTACTGTCAACAATTCTATTTTTCTTTAATATTTTAAAAACTTATTAAAACAAAAGCTAGTATTAGCAATTAGATCATAACCCGGCTACAGTATCAAGATGTGTTTTTCGTACCTCAGTCTTTTATCCACTGCATGCATGAAACTCTATAATAAAGCAAGGTTTATCATCAGACAATGAAATAACAATTCAAAGCAAATTCAATTATTTTGTATTGATTTAAGCTAGACTTTTCAAAGGAACCTAAAGGGGGTGCATAAATCCAACAGGAGCTAAGCAACTAGCTTCCTTCGGCTTCTTTGAAAATCCCAGTCTTAGCCATTTCAATGGTTTACCACAGTCACTAATTAGTTGCATTAATTGACCTTTGCAAGCGGGTACCAGAACCATAAGCAAACATGTCCTACACCATTCAACATATTTCAATAATACATCTACCTAGTAAATTCATACACAATTATTTATAAATTATAATACTAATATAGTCTTTAAATGTTTGCATGTGCGACACTGTTTAAATGATAATCTTATCAATCTCAGATAATACCCTAGAGTTGCCTTTCTCTTCTTCCTAACTTATTCCAACTTCCTGAGGTCTCTTCTATAAAGCCCTTTTGACCTGTTCTCTTTATAGTATGTGGCATTTTTAGATGACGGACTATAAAACAAAAGAGAATTTAGTTAAGAATTTCTTAATACAAGGGAAAAAGATGTCAAGAGAGATAAAATTATCTGGCATTTTCCTGAAAAGATACAGAACAATGCAACTTGGCGGCTTGACAGTTCTCCCAGGCTCTGTTTACTGTTCTTGCAACATTCACAGTAAATGAGATCCCCAATCAGACAAGGTCAGAGTGTCACATTATCCGAATGCTGGATAAAATATAATGCAGAGTGTGCAAAGTGAATTTGGTACATTACTACGGTAGAGCTCAAGTTACTGCAGGTACACAGAATGCCAAATAGCAATGGTATTAGGCTCTTATGTGCGAATTCACTACTTAGGGCACGTCTTCACTGCGGCAGCGCTGTAACGTGGCTTGTGTACTCACAGCACAGCGCTGGGAGAGTCTTCCAGTACTCTAAAAAACCCACCTCCACGAGGGGCGTACCTACCAGCACTGGGAGCCTGGCTCCCAGCGGTGGTGCGCTGTCTATACTGACACGTTACAGCGCCGAAACTTGCTGCACTCGGGAGGGGTGTTTTTTCACACCCCTGAGTGAAAAAGTTGCAGCACTGTAAAGTGCCAGTGCAGACAAGCCCTTAGAAAGACCACCAGCCTCAATTTTACATTAAATGAATATGGGTCAGACGACTGTTAGACCCATTTATTTACTTTCCCAGTTGTGTGATGTTTACTTTCAAGTCAGATTAACGTGCCAAATGTGAAGTCACTTGCAAAACTGAAACAGTGGGATATAAAAAGGGGCAAAATAGGTCAGAATGGGTTTGACACCTTAACAGGCTTGTCTTCTAAATGACAGATTTCCCAAACACACTGAGCTTCTTGTTGAGCAAGTGTCACAAATTTCTTCATTGTCTCTACCTAAGGTGTTAAACAGCTCAGTGTTATGTGACAACCTATCATCAGGCACCAAATGTGAGCAATAAAAAAAACTTCACAAGCTTTCTATAATGGTAGGATAAAACATATTTAAAAGCTTTTGAATAAATTTTTAATTTCATAAAACTACATTAATATACGTAAGAATTTGTAGAGGTATTTCAATTTTACTTGGGAGAAAATTGGAAGCACACGTAACATGCCATTTTGTAACCCAGCCCAACAAAGTTTCTTCATAAAAGGATTTGTCAGGAGTTTAAATTGTGCTGATCTATTCTGATGATCACCATGGTGACTCATGATCAGAAAAACTTTTGTTTTACAATTAATTGACAAATAAGCCCTTTGCATGTTCTTAGTTCTGCTGTGAATATTTTCTGTGGTAAACAACACGTATATTGTCTTTAATGCACAAACTCAAAATGCAAAATAGTTTCACTAGTGAAACTGTAACTTGTGTTCTAAAATCAGCTACATTCCACAATGGATCAGCAATCTATGCTACATTTTGATCTGCTCCTCCATATCATGCCAAAAGCACAGGTATTTACACAGTCATAAAACATATACAATATGCTTTTTTACTAAACAAAACCCAACTCCCAGCTGGCAGTCATTTTGGCAAACTCAGTGAGGTAGCCATGGATTTAAAGCAGTGGTGGGCAACCGGCGCCCCGCGGGCCACATGCAGCCCATCAGGGTAATCCGCTGGTGGGCCGCGAGACAGTTTGTTTACATTGGCAGCTCCCAGTGCCCGCGGTTCACCGTTCCCGGCTGGCCGCCGCTTCCCGCAACTCCCATTGGCCAGGAATGGTGAATTGCGGCCACTGGGAGCTGCGGGTGGCCGTGCCTGCGGACAGTCAATGTAAACAAACTGTCTCGCGGCCCACCAGTGGATTACCCTGACAGGCCACAGGTTGCCCACCACTGATTTAAAGGGAATTACAGACTGAACTGTCTGTTCACCCTTAGAAGTTGTCCCTCCTGATTAGCTGAGGGACATCAGTGGACCAGTATGGGGAAGCTTGTATAGCAGATCCACACTGTGTACCTCTTCGGTGAATTAAAGTTCCAAACATCCTCAGCTCCCAGCTATTTCAGTCGTGGCCGGAACAGGGCATAACAGCCGATATCAGTTCCCAGCCTGTTAATATGGGAGCTTTCACCAAAAATACAGGCCCAATCCCAAAATCTTACCGCATGCAACTGGCCTTTTCTCACATGAATAGGGACCACTCACTTGAGTAAGGTTTTCAGAATTAGGTTTTAAATTACTTTAAAAATGGGAAGACAAATCGAGAAGACTTTACTATATGAATAATGTTTTCTAAATTCTGATGCACTATATTGTGATGTGGACCTGGTCCGACAATCCTAATTCAATAGGCCAGATCTCTAGGCTTCCTGCCACTCCCTCCACTCTAAGCCAGAAGGCTGCTGGGAGACAAGCTAGCTCAGATGCAAATTACAGCAGCCTGAAGCTGCTCTTTCTTGCATCAGCAGATAATAGTTTCCAAGGAGCTGTTCTGCCAGTCACGATTGTACACCCTACTTCAACACCACCCACTCTCACCCCTGATAAACCAGAAACTGACCCTGGAATATGCCCAATTCTTGAGAGGGTCCATGAGCCAGCCCTATGTTACTTTAGGGTTTTTCTATGCTAAGACAATCCTCAGTCACTGTCTTAAGGCAGCTTTAAGTTCCCTTTTTGCCACAGATGCAGCACAAAGGGGAGTAAGAAGAGCTGAATAACTGTGTGAGAAGTTGTTGCGACCTTGTGTAGATAATATGGAATGTAGACTAGAGTCTAAATAAGTGAGAAAAATAAGATATCAGGATGACCTATGTATAAACAAAATGCAGCTGTTGCTTATTATTGTCTGTAACAAAAGGTATAAATGCTTGCTGTAATTGTTTACCTGTTGAGAGACCTGTTCAGCTCTCTCCCTCCAAGCAATTGCTAGAGATAATAAAGTATTTGATTTGCTGCACCCAACCAAAAGAGTGAGAACTCTGTTTTTCTCCGACACTTTCAAACTGCCATTAACACTAGCAAACATGAAAGTCAGATGACTTCTCCCACCAATAGTTAATCTGAGTAGGGTAAATATTATAACTTCATGCAGCAATGCTCTCAACTGTTAATAAAGAGAGAGTAATATTATCTTGCAATAAAGCAACTGCACTTTTTAGTTTTGCTTGTTTCACTTTAACATAAATTGTTAGAAGGTTAAAAAAGGTGATAAACATTTATTAGTCTTTTAATCTGTTCTCATTTTAATGTGAAACTATACTTTAACGATAGATTAATTTTAAAATGCTGAGTTATGAACATCAAAAGTGACTGAAAGACTTGGTGAATCTCATGCAAAACTTTGAAAAACTGAGAGGTTTTTTTTTCTTTTCCTTCATTCATATATTATTAAGAGTATTTGCATGAAAGATTTAATCTGCTCAGCTAAGTCTGTGCTACCAGAAACCCTAACCTTCTATTTGTGACATCACAATTTTCATATGAGATGATTATTATTACACAGAGAGGATGATGACTTTAGATGGAGGAATATACAGCAGGAATAGCTAAACTCTTAGGAAACATAATACTTTTGTCACACAGATGTCCTTAGTAATAAATAATGAAAGAGGGAAACAACCTGGCTAACTAATATATCGGCAGAACGGTTCCCCAAAAAAATGTTGTTGAAGGTTTTCTCTATGGAACCAGCTGTTCTTTAAAAAAATATTTGGTGAGTCTATGATTTTCTGAGGTAACTATGATGGGCTGGGTATTGTTTTCGTTGATATAAAGAGTTATTTGTCAGTTGTCTTTCTGTCAATGCATCTTTTCCAGCTGCAACTTCTGACCCTGCCTAAAGTCTAAAAAAAAAAGATTCTTACCTGCCACCCAGTGAGTGAATAATGAGACATACAGATATCAGTCAGAAGAATGGTCCAGAACCAAACAAAAATTAACAACCGTAACCAGGCCGAGCCCTTCCTGCTAGGTCTAACCAAACCTTCCCTCAGTGCTCTTGCCACCCAGAAGCAAGTATGGTTAGTTTTTATATGAACAGTGACTGAGTGAACCAGTTTTGTTTTTTAGAAGTAATGATACAAGGATATGTTTTATACTCCATCATGTTTTCTCAGGCTCTATGGAGACAGTTCTAGCAGTCCTGACGTTGGTAAGTGTGCAGCAGCACACACCCCTTTGTCAGTAGGGCCTGGCTTCAGTCATTTGTAAGTAGGCAAATAAGTTGCATGCAGTGAACATACCAACACTGGTACAAGTGGCAGCCATTATCTAATCATTATCACAGTTATTATTGATTATTAGTTAGGCTCTAATGATGTGTTTGCAAATATGTAAGATAGAAAGAAAACTCAGTTCCCTTCTTCAGCAACTTATAGTCAAAACATTCAAGAGACAATGGAAAGCTTTAAACAATCTTCAGATATGGGGAATTCTCAGTCATGCAGTGCCTGCCTTTCTGAACTTCTTTTAGGGACTGATCCTGCAATCCTAGTTCTGGATAAACTCCTCTTATTTTTAAAGGGTGTAATCTGTCCCCAGTTTGTTTTTTAATTTCAGTTGTTATTTCTGAGGTTATATCTACACTATAGAACATATGCTGGCATAGCCCCTTAGTGCAGCTGCAGTCTACACCAACAAAAGGAATCTTTTTTTAGAGTAAGGACACCCTCTTCCCAAACAACTTTAGCTACATCGATCAAAATCTCTCTCTTCCATTGGCATAGCTGCATCTACACTCGGGGTTTTGTTGGCATAGATCTGTTGGTCAGGTGTGTGGTTTTTTTCACATCCCTGACTGACACTGTTATGCCAACATCACTTTTAAGTGTAGACCAAGCCTTTGTCTTCTGTTGGTGGTAGCCATTTAATTTTCTGATTTATTGTATAAGACACAGTAAACAAACTACTGTATGGTAGCTTGAGCCAGACATTTGAATGCAGAAACAACCAGCAGAGCAGAAGATGGAAGTACCTATGTCCACTATTATCCACACCTTGCAGTTGTAAGAAGTTGTCTGTATACTATGATCCATTTCATCTGATCATCACAAATGATCCCTGCTTAACCCCACCAGACTCCTGGCAATATGCTCTGCCTGGGAAATTTCTTAAGAACATAAGAATGGCTATACTAGGTCAGACCAAAGGTCCATCTAGCCCAGTACCCTGTCTTCCAACAGTGGCCAATGCCAGGTGCCCCAGAGGGAATGAACAGAACAGGTAATCATCAAGTGATCCATCCCCTGTTGCCCACTCCCAGCTTCTAGCAAACAGAGGCTAGGGACACCATCCCTGTCTATCCTGGCTAATAGTCATTGATGGATCTATCCTCCATGAATTTATCTAGTTCTTTTTTGAATCCTGTTATAGTCTTGGCCTTCACAACATCCTCTGGCAAGGAGTTCCATAGGCTGACTGTCTGAAAAAATACTTCCTTTTGTTTGTTTTAAACCTGCTGCCTATTAATTTCATTTGGTGACCCCTAGTTCTTGTGTTATGAGAAGGAGTAAATAACCCTTCCTTATTTACTTTCTCCACACCAGTCATGATTTCATAGACCTCTATCATATCCCCCCCTTAGTCGTCTCTTTTCTTCCCAGCCCCAGGTGTGGCAATATGTTGAGCCCTAAGCATATGATTAAGTATCACAATAGTTAAGTGGCTAATCTCATGTATGATCAGAGGCACCAGTGGTGTAGCAGTATTGATGTATAGATATCAAGTAGTTGTCACTTGTTTTCTTTAATTCCAGAAAGGTGGCTCTTGCCAGTACCTCCTAGAACTGAAGATTCCATATGTTGAGAATGTCCAAAAAGCAATGTATTTAGCCTAAACATTAAATAAATACATATATAACAATCCAATAAATGTCAATGGGCCAGATTCTCCACCGAATTGCACCTTGTGTGATAATTTATCTTGTGCAAAGTGGACGTAGTGCAATAGCAAATCAGAACTCTCATTTGAAATTCAGGGATACCATTTCACATCCATTTTGCACAAGTTTTAATGGCTATGCAATGCTGAAGACAGTGGAAAAACTGACCCAAAATGTTCTCCTGTTATTGCTTTAGCTCCATACCTAAGTCTTTATGATCCATTTTTGGTTACTTATACACAGCAGGGAGATTATCCAGTGGCTACCTTTTTCCTGCCTCTGTTGGTTTAAGCACTTCAGGCTGCTGTGATAGGTAAAAACTTATGATTAGATTAAGAACAAAATATGCCTGTTTGTAATGCATATGGTGAGAATCTTAGTAAGGAAGAACTGCTGAGGAAGATCAGCTTTCAGATTTAATAACCTTGGTCTATATCATGCTGTTGATTTTAAGCAGAACTCTTCCATGAAGCCCAATCAGCAGATCTGCTTAGAATCGGTGGTGTGATATGGGCCTTTGACGATGCATCTCTTTTTTTGGTGGTGCATACATTACTTATGTATGCGCAAATGCAGTTAACTCTTTAATGCCTTACTAAATTAATGTGGTAATAGTCATTATAGACAAAATCCTCATTTTTTACTTAGGGATGGACTTTGCTTCACATCTGTGCAGGTGTGTAGGGGGAAGGACAAGGAGTGTCCCTGTTCTTTGCCCCCAGAATTGAGCAGAATCAGTTTCCACACTCAGTTGAGTACAAGGACAGAGCAGAGTTAGTTGAACTAGGCACCTGAAAAAGGAGAGAGATGATATCAGACAACTGTCCCCCAACTTCTACATCAGCCAGTTGTGCTTGTTAGCTGGAGTAGGGAGTGCAACTTCACTCTCATAAGCTGTGGCCCCAGTCTTCTGTGTGCCTAAGAACTCCTAAAGACACTGTGCTTGCTCTATGCACAATAATAATATTTAATCTCTCCAGGTTTTTATACCTCACCTATTACCAAGGTATAAGAGCACTTCTGTGGTGAACCACCTGAAGCTCACTAAAAAATTCAATCCTACCTTGAAGTCAATGGGCTTTTATTCAGGCAAAACATCCATGAAAGCCAAAGCTGAGATACAGGCAGGTATGTATTTCAGGTTCTGTCCCTATACAATGGTTTGAACATGCTTTACTAAAATATTACGAACAAAGTCAATTCAACCATATTTCAACTTTGTCACTTAAAGGTGGATATGTGCAACCTAATCCTGCAGTTCTTTTCTAAAAGAGGAAAGCAGGATCAGGCACTTCAACCAGAATATTCTATCCTGTTTTGGATCAAGTGATTAATTAGTTTAAAACATGCCCCTAAGTTTAATAAGATAAATGCAAGACTCTGATCTCAATTGCAAAGATGTAACTGTAGGATAATTTTACTGACTTCAATGGAGCTATTAACATCAGTGTTAACTGAGTTTGCTGAACTAAAAATATTGTTGGAAAAATGAAGTCCAAAGGACAGCTCCACTTTTTGCATTTTTTCCAATTATGGAGCGAAAATTTATTGAAAAATGAGTACTACATACTAAGTTAGAGAGACCTGGATAATCAGAGACCTGGGAAGATTGTCTAAAGATTTAAAGTGATAAATTTGTTACTTACTTTGAAGCAGTCTTACTGCTAATTTGCCTTAGGTCTCAGAGGCACTGTCTGTCTTGAAAGCATCTTATCAACTCTGCTTCACTGATTATTGGGCTACTGTTAGATGCTACTTAATCAACTGCTTTCTAGATGGCAAAGATTTACAGTTGATTAGTCTGCATAGTTCAGTTGTTTTTTCAAAAGTTTCTAGGAAGGGATTATTTTTGTGCCCAAATAGCTCTAAAGAAAGGGCTTGCTCAGGGTCTGCAGTGTGAATATCCCGGATTCTGAACACAATGTTCACTGAAGCAGACAAAGCTAAGTTAAAGAAGCATTTAGTGTTTCAGAATGCCAGCCTTAATAAGTATCTTTCTTGGGGGGGGGCGGGACGGGGGGTTACTTTAGTGCACACGTTATTTTTTTCCAGTGATCAGGGACATTCAGATAAAGTTGGATATATAAGGCAAGATTCAAATGTTCCCTAAGGAAAATTCCTCATTCTACTTGAAGCCATGCAGTGGAATAATTCAGCAGCTAGTGACAACACTGTCCTTTCCTTGGGAAAGAGGTCTAATTCATCTTTGGCAGGCCAAGTTCAGCAATTCAACTGCGCAAAATTAGAACAACACAGTAATCAAACTCACTCCCCTTCATTAACAAGTGGAACTGATACAAATGTCCAGGAGGAGAGCAGATCTGAGGGGATATAAGCCATTTCTCTGTACTGTACAGGCTGATCCAGTCCCATGAGAAACTCTGCAGAAGTCTTTGAATCAGTAAATCTGGGGAGAAGGCAAACCCTCAATGTGATTCTTACTTACCCATACAAAGGGGTTTTCTTTTGCTCCATAGGCATTAGCCATTTACAGGAAGAAAAAAGTTAAATAAGTGCAAGGGGCATTATATGTAACTGACTCGACTATAATCAATTGTCACACAGTAGATACAAATTATTTAATAAGACAATTTAGTGTTATCCCCCAGGGAAAATACCTGTCTCTCCAAAGTTTATTCTGTGCTTGAAATTGAGAAGTATTTTAATTTAGGCATTTATAATCATAAAAGGAACACACTGCGTTATAGTATTAAGGATTTTAAAAAAATTCAAAACCAGGAGTTGGGAAGGGATATAAGCTTGCGTGCCTCAGGACATAAATCAACCTCTGTCTAACGGGGTTTAGGAAGAACTTTTCCCTGGTGACAGATTATTCCATAGCAGCAGGGTTTCCCATATTTGCCTCTGAAGAGTCTAGAACTGGCCCCTGTTAGAAACAGGATACTAGATTAAAAGGACCACTGGTCTGATCCAATATGGCAGTTCCCATGTTCCTAATCCAATCGTTCTTGCCAATCTTTGCTTTTTGATATCAGAAATATTGACATTTACAAATCTAAGAGTATGATCAACTGTAAATATAACCCACATTTAAGCCCTCTTTTCAAGAGCTCACTGAAGCAGTAACTTCTTTATTCTATTGCTGTCTTGATGGCTGGCATCACAGCACCATTATATACTAATGTCTGCATGGAAACAAAAACTAAAAAACAAAAACATTACATTACAAAGCACTTTCTGTTATTTCCAAATCAAAACCACCCGGAAACTTCAGTCAACCTATTTCTTTTAACCACTTTAGCTCTAATCTTCAAACCATTAATGCTCTACCAGCCCTATCTACGTTACTGTGGATAAACCCATTACATCTGTCAGGACGCAACCACTACATAATGCATCTACCTCCAGATTTTTTCATATGGTCAGGATTACTTCATATATTTTTCATATCACAGTCTGTGCAAATGCCATCAACTCTAACTATACTGAAAGGCTTTTCCTAATCTTTCACCAGATGAAAGAAAACTCCTTGTTTAGGAAAGCAAAAACAGAAATTTTCACACTTTCCTCCTGAAATAAAATTATTCTACTATCATAGTCAACTGCATATAATGCTTTGGTGTAAGTGTTTTCGGGGCTCTTGCTGACTTATGAGCTCGACCCCAATTGCAATTGAAATAAACGGATCGCCCCTCCCAGGGCTCCTTGCTTGATTAGCTATGTCCGTCTCTCCTTATTCCTCAGCTGGAACGGACAGGAATTTCTACGACACTCCTAATTCCCCTCCCCCCCCCACACACCTTTTAAAAGCCTAATATCAAATGCACATTCTCTCAACTTCTTATGGGTGGCACTTAAATCATGATAGATTTACTCCATGAATACACACTACTTCTCTTAAATCTTACAAAGCAACCCCTCTGTGTTATAAGTTTATAGTGCACATAACAGTGGCTCAGCATACTTTCCAGCAGAGATATGAGTTTCTAGGCTAAGAAACCTGGAATGTTCCCGCTACTGCAGGCTAATGATCCTTCAAATGCACACTAATATGTCTGATAAAAGTCTCCCAGCATGAGTGCACAGAACGCTTACCATAAGAATGACAGTACTGTGGGCAGGGCAAATCACTGACATCATTTCAGGATGAATTGGATGCTGGAGGCACAAATTAAAACAGTGAGATTTCATGTCAGTGGGCTTTGACAGATGGAAGAGTCATCAAATATCTAACTGTTTAAACCATTAACTCATCTTTCCACCTGCATTATCTCTGGAAAGGACTCTGTTGGAAGCCTGGAACAAGTGCTCACAGAGATAATTCAGGAGTGTGTGTTATTCTAAAGAGAAATCAGCCTTCTCTTTTGAGGCAGAATGTTTATTTGGCTGCTGCATTTGTAAACTTATTTATCTTGTCTTTCACACATCCTCTCTATTCTGAAAACTGAAAACGGCCTTTCAGCTTCACAGTTGGATCAGTCAATCAAGGGCTACTGTCAGAGCCTTGGCTGCAGTGAACAAGAAAGTCAGATTGAGATTCACAGTGCATTATGATGATTCCCATTTATTTCCACTCCTTGTAAATGCCACTGCACACACAGAACTAAATTAAGCCTGCTGGTCTTTTGAACTTCAACTGCTCTAGAATTTTGAAACTTGCAGAAGGATCTGTAACAAAAATGACCTGTACTTAAAGGATCCTTTTAAAATGGTCTTCCCCTGTTGTATAAAATGCTCCTCAGGGGCAAATTCTGCTTTCCATTAAACCAGTATAAAACTGCAACACTTCACCATTTCAATGAGTCACTCTTGATTTGCACTGGTGTCAATTATTATTAGGGTTTGTTTGTTTCTTTTAATTTATGGAAACACCCACCACTAAATGTTCAGCACTTTCCAAACACATGAGAAAGTTGATCTCTGTTTTGAGGACCTCACAATCTAAGACCAGACATGTAGACAGAGGTTAGGGGAAAGGGAACAGTAACAATAGGCAAATTTGAATAGAGACTGGGAGTGGCTGGGTCATTACACATATTGAATCTATTTCCCCATGTTAAGTATCCTCACACCTTCTTGTCAACTGTCTAAAATGGGCCATCTTGATTATCACTACAAAAGTTTTTTTTCTCCTGTTGATAATAGCTCATCTTAATTAATTAGCCTCTTA
>NW_020664373.1:4392635-4422121 GCF_002925995.2 Terrapene triunguis
CCCCCCCACAGCTCTGCCTGCCCTGCATTAGGGTGTGCCCAGGCACACCCCGTGCGCACGGCTATGATCTTCTTACTATATGTTCCATTCTATGCATCTGATTAAATGGGCTGTAGCCCACGGAAGCTTATGCTCAAATAAATTTGTTAGTCTCTAAGGTGCCACAAGTACTCCTGTTCTTTTTGCAGATACAGACTAACACGGCTGCTACTCTGAAATAGGCAAATTATACACAATGTATATACAATTCAATTTGATTTTTTGTAAGCAGCACAGCAGAAGTGGGCTGTTAAGGGGGTTTATATAGGGGTTTATGTGGATGAGCAGAGGGAGGCCATACTATGCATAAGGGGCATATATAATTAGAAGGCAGGGATGTGATTGGGTGAGCAACAGACAAATGAACAGGGAGCACTGGCAGAGCAAAGGAGACAGGGAACAATGTGAGGAGTCTGAAAGGAGAGAGTTATGTAGAGCTTCTAAGTTTAAATTAGATGCGATAGCAGATGCGGAATCAGTGCAGGTATTCCAAGCAAAATGAAAGCAGAATCTTGTCCTGTGTGCAAATAAAGCCACTTCAGGCCTGATACTATCACCCTTATTCATGTTGAGTAGTTCTTCCTCCACAACTAGCCTCATTTGGTCAGATTCTGATAACCTGGCTTACACCGAATGACACAAATAGTTCAATTTACTTCAATAGGACTATTTGTTCAGGAAGGTACTAGGCAACAAAAGTAAGGTATCAGAACCTGGCCCTTTATGTTCAGTGGGCCTACACATGGAGTAAGGTACTAATCAACATAAATAAATGTGGCAGAAGTGGGTACTTAATTTGTGTGCAATAGATCAGAGGTGACATTTGCAAGAAAAATTACGCCTCACTTCTAGGCAATGGGTTCACATGTATCGTAGAAGATTTCAGTCATGAAATGGAGAATATTTTCTCTTTTCCTCCCACACCCATTAAGCAACCTGTATTTCCTCTTGAGGATCTGTATAATGAAATTGCCAGATGAGAGCAGCTATTCAAAGAATAAATCAAGCATATTATTTTCCACTGTCAAAAACACTGGGGAATTACAAGTGAAGATGGAGAAGAATAGCTTAAGAAAAACATGCATACACTGATTACTGTAACTGGGCAACATCCTTCTCTCTGTGCTGCAGACTTCTACTGAGGACTCTGTATGTAAAATTTCCACTGATAGTGAGAATTCTGCTGACAAAAGGACTGCAGAATCCACAACTGAGATCGACACTTCAAGTAACAGATTCTGAGCATGGAACTTTTGTCCCTGAAGTCTAATTTTAGAAATATGAAAAGCAACTCACAGAACATTGATAACTAGAAGGTGTTGCCTTTAAGCCAGTCTTCCCCATGATGCTTTGAGGGTCATGCTAAGAGGGGGAAAATATAAGATTGCTAAACTTGTTAAGAAAGATATAATGACCTTTAACACAGTGCCCTGTTGTTTTCGTTAGCCAGCAATGTCTAAATCACAGTAGATAGAAATATACAAACATCAGGTACCACCACCAACAAAAAAAATGAGTAAACAGCAGACGTTAAATATGCAGTTAATAAATATATAAAATATGGCAGAAAGTCTCAAAATGTACTAAAATGGGGGAGAAAAGAGGCACTGCTAGGAGCTAAAACTGTAGACACCCTGCATCCGCCTACTCCCAGGAATCTATAATTGTGACAGGCAGAATGCTCCTTATGAATTCAAAACCACCAGGGGACAAGTCTATTAAGCACAAAGTGTGCAGAGACCTCACTGCCTGCCTCTATCAGTGCCCTGCATTGTTGAGGAGGTAAATAAGGCCCTCACTCACCAAAGCCAGGAAAGCTGCAGTGCCTGAAGGTGTCTTCGTGGAATTTCTGAAAAACCTCAGAGCTAAGGGACAGGAATGGCTCGCAGCACTGTTCTCCGATATCCATTCCTTAGGGCTTGTCCTGAGGATCTGGCATAAGGCTATGGTCATTGACATTGACAATCTCTCATTGTACTAGCCTGTATTACTCCTCTGCACATTATACAAGCTCAAGGAGAAAATATTACTAGCAAGGATTAGGCTGCTTGTCACAAAGTTACCAAATGAACAAGCAGATTTCCGACCAGGCCACAGCTGTACTGACCAAGTATTAGCCTTAAGAACAGACACTGAAGTGGGATTCCAAAGAAAACTCAAGCCAGGGGCAGCTTTCTTAGACTTATCTGCCATATGGAGCAATGGCCTCCTCCTAAAAGCCAGCAAAATTATCCCATGCAATGCAACAATAACATTCTACCAATACATTCTGACCAATCACAGGTTTCATGTTTTCCTTGGTGACCCAGTCAGCAGGCCATATGCTATTAATGATGACCGACCATAGGGATCAGTCTTAGCATGATCCTGTTTAATATTTTCACCAGCAGTGAAATTTTACATACAGAGTCCTCAGTAGAAGTCTGCAGCACAGAGAGAAGGATGTTGCCCAGTTACAGTAATCAGTGTATGCATGTTTTTCTTAAGCTATTCTTCTCCATCTTCACTTGTAATTCTCCAAAATCATTATGGAAATTTGTCTATGCAGATGATGATGCTTTGACCACACTGGCATGGGATTTACTGACCACAGAGCAAATCCCAGCTAAGGATTATAAAATCATGGAAGAATATTTCTTATATTAGCGGCTAAAACCAAACCTCACTAAAACTGTCATGTCATCATCTCATCTAAACACTTGAAAAGCTAGGGCAAAACTACACAGGAATTTCTTTGACCAGCAGATAAAATACAATCCCACCCTGATATATCCTGGATTGACATTAAATGAAAACCTCACATACCACTAGCCTCTTAAAAATATTCAAGACAAAATAAAGATGTGTTTAAATCTCATACAGAAACCGGCAAGGACAATCTGGGGAACTGATGCAAATACTTTACTTCTGCTTCACTGGCCCTTGTCTACTCTGGTGCAGAATATTGCTCATCCATTCAGGCACATAGCTCACACACATCACTTGTTGAGTCTCAATTTAACACCTTCATGCAGATTATTACGGGCACAATAAAATCAGTGTCACAACCATGTCTTCCGATATTGGTACATATCCACCCAACCCAAGTTACTGTGACATAAGAATTCTTCAGGAGTTCTATCATATTTTAGGTAACAAGGACCTTCCAATACACAAAGACCTAAATAATATACCAAGATTCCAACTCAATCCGGAGAACCTTTTTTGCTTTAAGTGCAAGAGCTCAAAGACTCAGGATTTTTTCCCCCTAGAGATTAATGGTGAGCAAGGTAGAAGGATGCCAGTGTCCCAGATAAACACCTCATCAAGGAACCAACCAAAGAATCCAATGGCTTTTTACTTCCATGGAAAATATGATCCACTTTGAACTACATCCACATATTACATGGCAAATGCTTCTACCTTCTCCATAAATGGGGACTGAGACACAATCTTATTTATGACTGTAGAAATGGACTTCAAACTATCATAGAATCATAGAAGATTAGAGTTGGAAGAGACCTCAGGAGGTCATCTAGACCAATCCCCTGCTCAAAGCAGGACCAACACCAACTCAATCATCCCAGCCAGGGCTTTGTCAAACAAGGCCTTAAAAACCTCTAAGGATGGAGATTCCACCACCTCCCTAGGTAACCCATTCTAGTGCTTCACCACCCTCCTAGCGAAATAGTGTTTCCTAATATCCAACCTAGACCTCCCCACTGCAACTTAAGACCATTGCTCCTTGTTCTCTCATCTGCCACCACTGAGAACAGCCTAGCTCCATCCTCTTTGGAACCCCCATTCAGGTAGTTGAAGGCTGCTATCAAATTCCCCCTCACTCTTCTCTTCTGCTGACTAAATAGGCCCAGTTTCCTCAGCCTCTCCTCATAAGTCATGTGCCCCAGCCCCCTAATCATTTTCATTGCCTTCTGCTGGACTCTCTCCAATTTGTCCACATCCCTTCTGTAGTGGGGGGACCAAAACTGGACACAATATTCCAAGTGTGGCCTCACCAGTGCCGAATAGAGGGGAATAATCACTTCCCTCGATCTGCTGGCAATGCTCCTACTAATACATCCCAATATGCCATTGGCCTTCTTGGCAACAAGGGCACACTGCTGACTCATATCCAGCTTCTCGTCCACTGTAATTCCCCAGGTCCTTTTCTACAGAACTGCTGCTTAGCCAGTGAGTCCCCAGCCTGTAGCGGTGCATGGGATTCTTCCTTCCTAAGTGCAGCACTCTGCACTTGTCCTTGTTGAATCTCATCAGATTTGTTTTGGCCCAATCCTCCAATTTGTCTAGGTCACTCTGGACCCTATCCCTACCCTCCAGCGTGTCTGCTTCTCCCCCCATCTTAGTGTCATCTGCAAACTTGCTGAGGGTGCAATCCATCCCATCATCCAGATCATTAATAACGATGTTGAACAAAACCGGCCCCAAGATGGACCCCTGGGGCACTTCACTGCCAACTAGACATTGAGCCATTGATCACTACACATTGAGCCTGATGATATAGCCAGCTTTCTATCCATCTTATAGTCCATTCATCCAATTCATACTTCTTTAACTTGCTAGCAAGAATACTGTGGGAGACCGTATCAAAAGCTTTGCTAAAGTCAAGATATATCACATCCACCGCTTTCTGCATATCCACAGAGCCAGTTATCTCATCATAGAAGGCAATCAGGTTGGTCAGGCATGACTTGCCCTTGGTGAATCCATGTTGACTGTTCCTGATCACCTTCCTCTCCTCCAAGTGCTTCAAAATGGATTATTTGAGGACCTGCTCCATGATTTTGCTGGGGACTGAAATGAGGCTGACTGGTCTGTAGTTCCCTGGGTTCTCTTTCTTCCCTTTTTTAAATATAGGCACTATATTTGCCTTTTTCCAATCATCTGGGACCTCCCCGATCACCACAAATTTTCAAAGATAATGGCCAGTGGCTCTGTAATCACATCACCCAATTCCCTCAGCACCTTGGATGCATTAGATCTGGACCCATGGACTTGTGCATGTCCAGCTTTTCTAAATAGTCCTTAACCTGTTCTTTCACCACTGAGGGCTGCTCACCTCCTCCCCATACTGTGTTGCCAAGTGCAGAAGTCTGGGAGCTGACCTTGTCTGTGAAGACGAGGCAAAAAAAGAATTGAGTACTTCAGCTTTTTCCACATCATCTGTCACTATGTTGCCTCTCACATTCAGTAAGGGTCCCACACTTTCCCTGACCACCTTCTTGTTGCTAACATACCTGTAGAAACCCTTCTTGTTACCCTTCACATCCCTTGCTAGCTGCAACTCCAATCGTGCCTTGGCCTCTGCGTGCTCTAGCAATATTTTTATACTCCTCATCAATCAATGTCCTAAATAATCATAGCCCAGTGGTATTTCTGCCATCCACTCCATGTCACCTGAAGCAATCAACTGGATCCCCCAGCCTAGACTTGGACATCTAACATTGCTGCTTTGAAGCCATAATAAAGAAGAAGAATGAATGAGGCAGGGATCTCATGGCATTTCCTAACTTTCAAATGCTTGATTTTGCAATCTAAATCAGGTTATTTTAATTTCCCCTCTCTGTGTGTATGTACAATTTATATTATGTGCAGCTATAACAACTCCCATATCATGTGTCATCAACAGGCTTTTAACCCTGATCAAACTGATACTACTTGATTTATAGGAATGACAATATTAGTTGGCAGCAGAAGGCTGTTTTCTCAGAGTGGGATGGCTCCAGCTGAGGGGTGTGAGTCAGGGGAAAGCCCGGCCCAACTCACTTTTCTCAACCCCCATTCTGAGGGGATGTGTCTCAGAGCCTGGGCTTCAGCCCAAGTGGGAATGACTACACTGCTATTTTTAGCCCCATAGCACAAGCCCCACAAGCTCGAGTCAGTTGACCTGGGCTCTGAGGCTCCATGTTTTTGTTTTGTTTTTTGCAGTGTAGACGTACCCATATTTAGCCTACTATAGGCTGTCTTCTTGAATAATCATTGGATGTGTATTTACCATTCATACTGACATGCTCATGTCAAAAATATCCCAGTATGGAATTACAATTTTATGCCCTTTCTTTGCACAAAAAAATCCCAGTTCTCACTAGAAAATTGTTACTTTTACTTTGGTTATCAAAGTGGATCACTTACTCGAAGCCAAACTATTCTGATTACTTTCACAGCTTTGTCTAGGAGAGCACAAGTTTAGATTCATAGATTCCAATGCGAGAAGAGAACATTGTGATCATCTAGTCTGACCTCCTGTATAACACAGGCCATAGAACTTCCCCAAAATAATTCCTAGAGCAGATCTTTTAGAAAAACATCCGATTTTGATTTAAAAATTGTCAGTGATGGAGAATCCACCTCACCCTTGTTAAATTGTTCCAATGGTTAATTACTCTCACTTTAAAAATGTATGCCCTATTTCCAGACTGAATTAGTCTAGCGTTAACATCCAGACACTGGGTCATGTTATACCCTTTTCTACTAGACTGAAGCACTAAGTTTTTTTTTTAATTGGTTTGGACTTCATTCTGTTTGCACATTATAATTGTGATCAAGTCATGATCACTTGTGCCTAAGATACCATTAATTTTTAGTTTTGTGACCAATTCCTGTCAACTTTGTCAAGATAAGGTGGTCCAATATAGAATTCCTCCATGTTGGATGCAACACTTTTTGAGTTAGGAATTTGTCATCTATAATATTAAGAAATTCTGAGGATGTTTTCATACTGGCGGCATAAGACCGTCAATGTATGTCACTCAAATTGAAGTCCCCTATGATTATGCAGCTTTTTTCCCTATGAAATATAGGTAGGTGCATAAAGAACAAGTCATCCTGTTCCCTACTGTAACTTGGTGATCTGTAACTGACACCTATTAATATCCCATCTTGTGCTTTATCTGCTAGGACATTGATCAACAAGCATTCAAGATAATTTTCGTCCGAGTTTTCAGTGACTTGGAAACTGGTAATGCCATTTTTTACAAAGAGTACTCCTCTCCTTTTGCCAGCCCAATCCTTCAAATAGGTTATAACCATTGATTTTTAACATTCCAATCATATGAATCATACCACCAAGTTTCAGTAATACCAACTAGATCAAATCTGTAGTCATAAAAGAGCAATTCCAGTTCTTCCAGTTTGTTACCCAGACTCCTAGCTTTGATGTATAGGTAATTAAAGAATTTCTTCTCTTCACGTCCTTTGGTTTCCTGAATACATTTTATTCTCAACATCTCGATTTTATGCTAAATGAGTGCTCATATCATCCCGCTTTTTATCTTCCCCTTTGCTACTAGTTTAACATTCTCCTGACTACTCTACCCAGCATGTCCCTGAGGAGACCGGTTCCCTTTCTACTGTGGTGGAGGCCATGCAAACTGTACAGCTCTCTCTCCCCACAGAAGGTGGACCAATGTCCCACAAAATTAAAACCTTCCATCACTTACCTCATCCATGGTTCATTTCCAGAATCTTCTGCCTTCCTTCACTTATGGGACAGGAAGTATCTTGAGAAGATCACTTGGACATTCTTCTTTTACATGCTTCTGAGTTCCCTAAAGTCTTTATTATCTGGGAGCTATACTGCAATGTAGTGTCATTAGCGCCAGCATGAACCACCACCACCAATGGATCCTTGCCCAACAGCTCCAGAAGCTTAACCAACCTTAGAGTGATGTCTCATGTTTTGGCTCCCGTTGCCTGCCAGTTTCTGGCAGAATGTTCCTTTCATTCTTTTGAGTATCGAATCCCCAATAAGGATCAACTGTCTTCTTTGAATAATTGGAGGTCTCTTAGTGGGTAAGCTGGATTTTCTTAAAGGTTGGGCCCAGCTCCCATCCATAGGATGAGTTGGATCGTGAGAGATATCGTCCACAGCTTCCATATTCCATCTGTTCTCTCTGGTGGCCACAACCTGCATGGCCTCATCTGTTTCCAGCTGTGTTGAATTCTGTCTTGACCTCTTGCCTCATGTCAGGGACTGCAGGTCTCAAATGTCAGTCCACCTGTCTCTTATGAGCCAATAAGTTCCAACCTGTAGAACACTGCAAATCCACGGATATCTGCTTTTAATCCATGGACCATTTTGGTGGATCACGGGTTGGATGCGGACACAAATTTTGTATCCGTGCAGGACTCTACCAACCTGTCACCCAGTGATCTGCTAACAATTACCTGAACTGGAAGCTCAACTCTGACAGAGGACTCCAGTCCAGGGATCTGATTGGCAGAATACTGGGGGTCCTGATTGGTTTCCTTCTTTTATTTAAACCAAGCACAAGAACAGGAAGTTGTCCATTAAACTGGGTTATCCCAGTTTAGTACTGTTTCCCTTGCACTACCTGCTCCTACTGCCTGACTCTGATTTCCTGGTAACCTGCCTCTGCCTGCCTCGTGACACCTGACTCTTGGTCTGCCCTCTGGCATATCTCAGACTCTGATCTCCTAGTATCTGACCTGGCAGGGCTCTAAACTCCTACTCTGACTGCTAGATAAGACTGCCTGTGTCCTGGTAGTGACATTCTGGTAGTTACAAACTGCCAAGACTCCTCTCTGACTTTCTTTCTCTCTGACACCTTGGTGGCCAGTGTGATGCTGTATGGTATATGCGAAACACTTTATGATATTATAGATACCAATACTTTAAAATTATGATGAATCGTGACAGATATGCCGTGTAAGGTATCTGCAAAAATGTTACAATTTGCCAAGTATAATAATCTTGTTTATATGTTTGTATCACCTTTGTATTATGAGTTACAGATATGTAGGGTATATCTGTATTTCCAAACTTGTGCTGTGTTTCTAGGTGACACCCCCAGACAGAATGGCATCAACACTGCCTAGCCTGTTCGATGGCCCACGAAGGGTCATCAACTGCACAACGAACTCATTGAAAGGAACTAGGGGATACATCTTATTAGTCAGCAAGGCATGCGGTATGCTTACGGACAGAACTCTAAGGCCTTTCCACGCCATGTGCTGTAAAGCTTGTTTTTGGAACACAGGAAGTATAAGCCACATTGCAAAAGGAATATAAAGGGCAGCTGCATCATCTCTAGTTTATCTCCAATCCTGCTTCCTACCTCTGGAGTAACTTCTCCACAAACTGAAGCTCTGAACAAAGGACTGAATGACCCATCCAAGTTGAGGATGTATTCCAGAGGGACTTTCAAGCCAGTAAACTCACCCATACTGCTAAGAACCTGATATATGGACTCTGAAGTCTTTGTATGTATGTGACTGCTTTACCATTTAACAACTGTCTTTCCATAAACAGAAAGTGGCAAGATTAAGAGAGACAGGAAAGAGAAATGTAGGAAAAAGGAAAAGCAAAATTACCAAACAATAATATATAGGGAATATTTTCTAACCAAGAAAACAAAAAATGTGGAAAATTAAACAGAAATGATAACAGGAAATTAAAACAATAAACAGATCCCAATCCTTCTCCCACGGAAGTCAGTGAAAAAACTCCCATTGACTTCAGTGAGAGAATGTTCAGGCCTACAGTCTCTATCATCGGACATGTTACCAGTTACTGTCTCAGGTCTGCAATGGGATCCATATGGACAGTCCCCAACACCCCATGGAGTCCCTCTGACTTCCATGGACATCTGTGCAGATGCAAGAGTCCAAAATGAAGACGCTGGAGTCCATGCTGGCAGTGGGTGTGTTCAATGAATAACAGTAATTTATTTAAAGAGCCTCTCTGTAGGTATGCGGATTGTCTTAATGATTATAAAAGGCCACTAACAGTTTTGAAATTGCCCATCTATTAATATTCAAGTAGGAGACTGTCTTCAAATGTGCTCTTCAATTTTATCTTGTGAAATGGGTCACTGGAGATATCTTATTAGATGAAATCATACATACGAAACCAGTGGTACATATCTTGCCATTCATAATCACGCTTTAGTGACCTGTTCCATTAAAATAACAAAAAATAAATGGTCATTTGAGACTGGGATAACTGGTCTATAGTTGGTCCTGTGAGAACTGTAATCAATTTTGTTCATTACATTTGCATCTCTTTGGAAAAAAATAATAGTTCTCAGGTATATTCAATTTACATTTCCTGTTTTCAAGCCACCAAGACTATCCCACACCTTGGTATTAGAAGATATTGGTATAATATCTTGCTGTAACTTCAGAGTTACTGAGATCAACAACATGAATTTCCATTGTATTTTATTAATTACTGTGTTGAACTTATAAAGAGCTTCCTTAAAAAGAAAAACAGCAGCATTAAAGGTGTACACAATATTTCCTTAGAATGGCAATAAGCTGAATTTTTATTTAGATACTACATATACACAAAATGATGTAGAAGGTTTATGGACTCAATCTTCTGCTGTGCCACGCTACTACTAGGAGGAATTCAGAAGAGGCATGGGGACCAATCCTAGGCCAACCAGAGGCTAAAACAGGGATCCATGGCCTTTTCAATGAGGAGAAAACTTAAGTTCCCCCCTGATAGAATGATTTGTGGGAGAGACATTTTCTTCCCCAAAGCTCCCACATGTAGGTTTTACCACAGGAGAGAATGATCTGTCCCTACAATGAAGAAAACTCTAGAAAAATATAAGATAGGGGAACAATCCTGACGGGGAGACAAAGTGGAAGACCTAACTGTTCTTTTCTATCTCTTACTTTTCTCATCCTACGTAATGGATTTTAAATAGTTAGGAAATTGTAAGTTAAATATTTGATGTAAAACATCTAGGTGGTAAGGAATGCACAAGTACAAAACACAAGGGACGTGCCTGATCATGCCAAGGCCTTTCAAATCTGTTGTTTTTACTACCCAATTTCCTTTTTCTGTAAAATTGTCTACAGATTTGATTTAAAAAAAAACTTCATTAATTTAAATAATGGAATGTAAAAATAAATCAATGAATTAACCACACAGTCTCTCAGAGAGATGCCATGTGCTACTGACATGATTTCTTGACAAACTTCTCTGTCATATATGAGATGCAAATAGTTGTGGTGGCAAATGACGTCATTTTAATGTGTAACTATCTGAGCACACTTGCTAACAAGGTAAAAGGTAACATCTATTGCCATTGCTTGTGCCTTTAGTTATTTGCTCCACAAAACTGTGCCCGTAAGGACTGTGGGAACAAAACTAAAGGCGCACTGTGAAAGTTGGGTGGTGCCCTTTTAAAAATTTGTTCTGAAATGTTAAAAAATTGTCTTCATTTTACACCCTTTGGTTGAGATGACCAGAGCAGTGGAGGGAATATGGAGAGAAGATGTCTGGCAAAATCCCCCGCACTGCTTTGAAATCTCAGCTTTTATGCAACCCACCTATTTAATTATAAAATTGCAAAATATGATGGGGTAAATCCTGCTGCAAAAACCAGCTGGGAAATCACATTTCCCATGGACTCAGCACCACTAAGAATACAGTCTAATACACATTTATTTATTTTCCTTATAAATGCCAAACCTATTGTTGTTATGCAAAATATTTATGTTACCCTCCTTCCTACTAGGGAATGATAAGACAAGTTATCATGTGCACTCTAAGCATTCAGCAATACAAGATGTGAATAATAGCCATGTTTTCAGTTTAAAAAAAAAATCTTAACTTGGAACATTCAGTCTTTCATTCCTTTCAAGACAGTAATTCAATCTAAAGGTTGCCCTCAAATTCATGCTAGATAAGATATATGTTGTATGGCTGCTATGCACTTGGCACTGACTCAAATGGATGTTCATTTAACCTCTGCCCTGCTTTAGAAGTTGGGCCACATTTTTGTTTGTTTCCTTCTTTTTTCATGCGGACAAAAGCCATTCAGTGAGTTTCTTTCAGAGATTAGCAGAGGTACAGTATCAGCCTCAATAATAAAAAGGGAAAGCGACATCAAGATCATTGAAAGGATGTGAAAGTACCTGCATATTCTTAAGGAGGTGATTAAATTATGATGTATGACATACTCTGAATGAACCTCTTTTATGGGTGGTGAGGTTTCTCTGTAACAGTGTAACAAGTAGAACCTGTTTCCTTGAGAATTCAGGAAGGCTGAGTATTGAAATTGAGAAGAGCTAGTAGGAATATTTTTCACTCTTTCTTCTGATCCCAACATGCTACTGTTCATGTGCCGCCAATGTAACTTACAAATATAGCATTTTTATCATTGATAAGACTAATAATCTTTCTATGTTGTATTTTGATTTTCATGCAATAGCATACTCAATAAGTATCATCAATTGGAAAAATGTCATTGTCTTCAAAGGGAGTTGGATTAGACCCTACATGATCCAAAATTCTTACTGTGGAGATGTTGATACAATATATACCAAGGATCACCATATGCTAGAGCTAATATTAGCATCAGCATTTAAGCAGATTACATTAAAACAGTAATGCACAAACCTTTTTGCATATGGGAAGTCTGGATTTCATAAAACAGAGTACACTCAGCTATGTCAACTAAACAATGCACCTCTTTAGTAAGTGATCTATTCCATTATAATGCTACTGGGTTTTGACCCCATTTATAGTAAATCTATCAGGGAATAAACAGTGAATATAGATCACTACATGATTCAATGCCTAAATTATTGTAGGCCTACATCATCATGGAGATTTAGGGTCTGTAGCCTTTTGCCCACAGTTTCCTAATTGCCCATTCTTCACAATTTTCAGGTGAATTAGTAAGGCAGGAAATGGATGCATCTAACATTGTGTGTTTACGAAAAGAGCAGTCAGTGACTAGACCCTGCAGTTCCACTTTAACCCTCTAACTCTGCTGAAGCATTGTTGCTTCTCTCCAGGCAACCTAGCAAAATTCTTGTCCAGCAAAATCAGTTGGTTATCAGCTTACTTACCCCCTAAGCTTTTGGGGTCAAAGAGTCAGTTTGAGAAAGGGTAACAGTAGAGCCACTGGGATTTGTGAAAGAATTTTGTCAAAGAAATTCAGTCCTATGCTGTATATTAAGCATCCAACTGAACAAAATGTCTAATGTTGGAGTATTTCAGAGTTATTGGACATACGCTTTAACAAGACTTTTTGGCCTGAGGGCCACATCGGGTTTTCAAAATTGTATGGAGGGTCGGTTAGGGGAGGCTGTGTCTCCCCAAACAGCCAGGTGTGGCCCAGCCCCCGACCCCTATCCGACCCACCCTGCTTCTCACCCCCTGACAGCCCCCCCCGGGACTCCTACCCCATCCAACCCCCCCATTCCCTGTCCCCTGATGGCCCCCCCAGGGCTCCTGCCCCATCCACCACCCCCTGCTCTCTGTCTCCTGACCGCCCCCAGGCCCTCCTCCCCTAACTGCCCCCCGCCACCCCATCCAACCCCCCCTCCTTCCTGACTGCCCCCCCGGGACCCCTGCCCCCATTCAACCCACCTGTTCCCCGCCCTCTGACCGCCCCAACCCCTATCCACACCCCCGCCTCCTGATCACCATCCCAAACTCCCCTGCCCTCTTACTGTACTGCCTGGAGCACCGGTGGCTGGCGGCGCAGTGAGCTGAGCTGAGGCTACGGAGGAGGGGGAACAGCAGGGGAGGGGCCGGGGGCTAGCCTCCTGGGCCAGGAGCTCAGAGACCAGGCAGGAGGGTCCCGTGGGCCGGATGTGGCCCACGGGCCGTAGTTTGCCCACCTCTGCTATAGGCCTATTCCCATTTCCACCAGCAGAGGATATGGCTCTCTGGGTGCTTTATCTGACTATAAAGATCACAGGACTATGTTTTATCATAGCGAGCGTTTTTCAGAAAAAATCTTTATCAGCTCCTTCGGAAGACAGGTTTCTTAAAGTCAAAGACAAGTTTCATTTCCAAAAACCAGAGTGAAAGCTCCTGGGTAGTTAAAGAAGCACGTACCTTTGAACACTGTTTATGATTCTGGCACCAAACAAGGGAGCCATTGTTCTGCAAAAGAAAAATATATATATATATTAATATTAAATATGTCATTAAAAATTGCCCAGATCATGCCATCAGTTTTTAGGCTGAACTTCTCTTCTAATTCTGTTTGGAAACTGATGTTACAATATAAGCCCAGTATCAGTAACAATCCTGACAATTGTTTAGTTGTTATTGGGTGAGGTCTTCATCCCTGCCTTGGCCCCTTTACATTGGGTAAAAGGTCTAGCATGGCATAAAGGTCCCTTAAAAGCCCTGGTTACAACTGGGAGAGAGTTCCCCCAGCATAGGCACAGAGGAACCCAGCCATAAGGCTGCCTTCTGAGGATCTCCCCACCCAGCACTGATTGTAGAGGCATGCTGAGGGGCAGAACTGAGAACAGGAGGAATGTGTCAGAGCATATCAGGCAGCACTGTGGAGATTCTAGGCAGTGCTCCAGCTGACGGGGGAGGCTGGTGTAACTCTGACAAGCTCTTAGGGCATCTAAGTTACAACAAGGGTCTCTACGGCCCCCAAAGTAGCTCAGGATTGATAAAATGCAAAGATGGATTAAAACCACTATCGTCCTTCCTCCCCCTGGGGTGCAAGTTTACCTAAAATTCCAAAATCTCATCTATTATTTTTCACTTACTCTGTATAGTGGGGTCCATGGATAAAAGCATAGGAAAGAAAATCATTTTGTCCATTTTTTCCCCTTAAAGCAGACACGAAGGCCTTGATACAGCAAAAGCATTTAACACACATGGTTAACTTTAAACACATGAATAGTCTCAGACATCAACAGGACAACTTGCATGTTCAAAGCTAAGCACATGCTTAAGCGCTTTGCTTGGCTAGGACTTGAATTATAAACATTGATTTCCACATTTCTGTGATTAAAATAGAGAGAGGATGGTGGTAGGACGCAGTACATACCCTTTCTGAATTTGGACCTGCATATTGGACCTGATCCAAAGCCCACTGAAGTCACTTTAAGTGTGTCCATTGATTTCTACGGGCTTTGGATCAGCCCATTATGAAGTACAGGGACAGATATTTAAAACACTGAATTAACAAGAATTACACTTCTACTTTACAAGCTCAATTAATGCAATTAAAATTATGTACATGCTTGTTGGAGATGAATATGGTAGAAGAGAGGACCTGCATCTGTAGGTCAGGAAATTCCACTTAGTTCTGGTAATGAATTTTAGTTTTGTTTATTTTTATATGGCAGAGTAGATGTTTTTAGCATCAGAGCTATTTGCTAGAATATCTAAGAAGATGGTATATATAAAGATGAGCAACCGGTACTCCACTTATCCAAAGCTCATTTTAGTAGCAGTCTTAAAAGGTTCTTGATTCATATAATTTGATTTCAATATTTTATGTGCATTTGCCTTTTCATCTTCACAATTATCTACTATAAAACCACTGCTTCATATATACAATCTCATATTTAGCTGTGATTATTTTAGAATTTTACTAGCTACAATGTTTATAGACACAAGAATAATTAAATATAAAAACAGAAGTCATGCACAACTCCTTAAAAAGATATAAATAGTTGAAATAAAACTTTAGGATCTCTATAAAGAACACACACGAGTGGGAATGCTTTAGTGTTATCCTCAATGTCACTCTAGAATATATTGATTCCCTTTTCAAATCTAGCCAGTGGAAATGTTAAAGCAATATTTTACATGCTACTTTCATTTTCTTACTTCTTCACGTAAAAAAGTAACAGAAAGAGCAATGATTGCAATAACAGATTAGTAGCAATTTATTGTTTTATTTCCTAGTCAGGCAGCCCCTTCTACTGAAACAAAAAAAGCATTCTTGTTTTTTAATTATATCTGGTACTTGGAACAATACCTCAACAAATATCCAGATGGATGGCTTTCCTTCTTTTTAATGTTTTACATCTACAAACATTTGCATTTTCCTACTGTAAACTAGTATGTGTTCAATTAAAAAAAAATTCTAAGTTCAGAGCCACATAAAACCATCACTTAGCAGAGTCAGCTGCATACAAACTAATATGTACTGAACGTTATACTGTATTTTATAAGGTGAAAGAGCAAATTTTCAGTGCTTTACTTGAACAATATGGAAACTAACATTCTAAACCCTGATTCCTTTCCCTTTGCAAATGACTAATACAAATAGCATTTACATTCAAGAAGTGATTTTTTTAAATGCAAACCAGGGCCGGCTCTGGCTTTTTGGCTGCCCTAAGCAAAAAAAAAACAAACAAAAAAAAGGGGGCCGCCAGAACGGCAAAGCAAAAAAAAAAAAACAAACCTGCAGCGCAGCCGGAGCGCGGGTGCAGGGGGACCGGCTGGGGGGGCAGGGAGCAGGCGGGAGAGAGAGAGAAGGGGGCGGCCAGGGCTACACCAGGGGCGCTGCCAGGCGGCCCCTCCCGCTGCGCCGCCTCCTGCCGCCTGCCGGGAGGGCTCCTCCGCTCTGGTCGGTGGGGAGAGAAGGAAGAGGACTGCCCTGCAGGGCGCTCTGGTTCTCTGCGTTGCTGCCCCCTACAGGGCCAGGAGCGGAACAAGAAAAAACAAAAACAAAAAAAAAGCGGCCGTGCCGCCCTAGGATTGGGCAAAATGCTGCCTCCAACAATCTGCCGCCCCAAGCACCTGCTTGCTCAGCTGGTGCCTGGAGCCGGCTCTGATGCAAACCCATCTGGATAGAACTTTATGTTTCAAAGTATCTGAATTCCTGAATTTTAGCTTGGACATTTTACCTGCTAGATTCCCTTGCATTTCTGTATTTCTATAGAGTCAAATCCAGGTACCACTTAATTCAATGGGAGTTTTACCATTGATTTTAATGGGACTATGATCTGACCATTGTACTTGACCTGTAAATTTAAGGCCAGGTTGCCTTTGAAAATTTCCTTCTAAATTTTAAAACAAATGAACCAAAAATTCAAATGCAAGTGATTAGAAAGTGAAAGATGACAAAGCCATTTGCCTTGGAAATATTACAAGTACATAATTCAAGCTTTTGATGAAAACATGAAAAACAAATATTTATAAAGAAACTGACAAAGATATTTAGATGCTTTGCTTCTGACAGGTATGCATGCACACTGCACTATCGAGTTGCCCAGCCAGTAACATCATTGGGCATGATCCTGCAAGATGCAAAGCACAGGGGTTCTGTGCCTTCCGCTCCATAGTAAATGGAAACAGAGGGAATCCAGCAGTGTACAGAAAGTTCTTAGCACCTTGCCGGATCAAAGGACTTGTAAGCATGAAAAGCACTGAACGGTTCAAGAACCTTGTTTATATCCATGGCCTGGAATAGGGAAGTACTTTTAATAAGTATTATCACAATATCCCTCCAAAGCAACTGGAAACTGCCAGCTATGGAGGCAAGCCATGACAAAAATAACTTCCCTCATTGGCATCTTATTCCATAATTTTCCATTATGAGGTTTCTTGAACCTTCTTTTGAAGTATCTGATACCTGACACTGCTAGAGATAAGAGGCTGAGCTAAATGAACCACTTGTCTGATCTGTTATGACAATCCCTACGTCCCTATTATCATTTTTGAAAGTCTGTTCCTTTCTGCAATCTTTGATTCACTTTTGATTGAAACTCCTATTCTTCAAAAGCTTCTTCTGTCAAAAATGAAAGCCCCATAAATGAAGAGAGAAGTGTAGAAATAAGTCCTTCATATGACAACCTGTCACCTGCATGAAACAGAGCTACTGAGTAGACAGACCAATAGCTGCTGCTAAGGCAAACATTAAGGGGATGGCATGAGTTTACAACACTACAAATGCAGCTCATACAGGCATCTTATTCCCAACATTTTTCATTAACCTGTCAGCAATCTCTGCAGCCTAAACATTATATGCTGTGAAACAGCACTTTCTCCTAACTGATATAACACTCTCCCACCACTCACTCACTTACTAATTAACTGTGTTTATGGTGTTTGCATGTATATCTATATACACAGCATAAATACATTAATGAGAATTTCTTATAGGGTCTTGGAGATTCCTTTTTACCTAACCAAAAATGACAGGCAATCCATCTTCAGGAATATGGAAATAAATCCATTTGAACAGGAAATAGCATTCTCCACATCCGTTTAACTTTCTCTAATTTGCAGAAACTGGGATTCAAATTGCATAGGGAAGGAGTTAGCTATCTGTGTTTAATACAGGCCTGTGGTAAGTTTCCCCTTTTAGGCTCCTCCTCCTCCAGGTTCAACAAGCCTTGCAGATGCACCTTATTAGCACATCACAGGCTCAGAATAGCTCATTAGCCTCCCCCTGCCCAGTGTGAGGGCGTGTCCCTTCTCAAACCCCTCCCCTCATGATGGGATGGCCATTCACAGGGAAGGGGCGGTTGACTCCATCCCCGATCTCTTGTGACAAGAAATCAGCGTTAGTGTGGTCTGGTGTTCTACTCAGAAACTATAGGGTTGTAATGCAAGATACTATCTCATTAAAAGAGGGTTCTTGTCCCTCATGGTCTGAATCCAGCGTACGGGTGGATTCAGATCAGTGATTAGGGAGAAGTGGCTACACAACAGGTAAAACCTGAAGGCATCTACCACCCATTTGATCGATAATGCCTCCTTTTCAATAAATGAGTATGACTTTTATCTAGGGAATAGCTTCCTACTTAGGTATAGGACTGGGTGTTCTTCTCCTCCAAAGTCCTATGAGAGAACAGTACTGAGACTGATGTTCAAAGCATCTGTATGTAGTATGAATTTCCAGGAAAAATCAGGGTTGAAGAGCCTGGTTGCCTGGCATAGTCATGTTTTCAGTTCCCTGAACACTTCCTTGAACTTCCCATCCCAGTGGATCTTCTTAGGGTTGCTGCCTTCCTCAAATTCTCCCTGGTGAACATCCCTATGTTTCTAATTTTCTCCCTTAATTCAGATATATTAGGTCATATGTAAGACACTAACATCTTGCTCTTCCCACCCTTCTCGTAGCAAGTCCAAGATGCCTCACGGTTGGCAGACATACAGCAACTCAAATAAGAAGAGCCCTGTAGAGGTTTGTGGGATCACCCCAATGGCAAAAAGGACTGGTGGAAGTAGCCAGTCCCACTGCTTAGGGTTGTCATTGACAAAGCATTTTAACTTTCCTTTCGGGGTGTTATTAAACTGCTCTACTAAACCGTCAATCTGTGGTTGGTATACCAAGGTTTTCAGGGACTTGACCTTCAGAAGGAAGCATAATTCCTTCATCAGTTGGGAAGTGAAGTTAGTCCCTTGGGTGGTTAATATCTCGTGGTATCTCTGCCACCCACTTATACCACCACTCCGATTCCATCTTGAGCAGAGCAGCTGGACTCTATCCTCTCTAAGGCTTTTTTTAAAAAACGCTTTGTAGCAGGCATAGTTTGCCCACATTCTCCACCATTTGTGGGGAAGGGCAGGGCTCCCTAGGCCCCTCCAGGTCCCACTGTCTGTTGTTTACCCTCTCTTCTACCATTGCAGGTGCGCCTTGTTAGTGCAACACAAGCCCAGAAGAGCTCTTTATCCTTCTCCAACCCAGTGTAAGGGCATGTCCTTGTCTGTACAGTGTCTAGTTTCTCCACTAAGGACACATGTCCTTCCTGGCCACTGATGATCAGTAAGCAACTAGTGGACCTGCCTTTTGTTGAGGTTTTCAGTGTTTTTCTGTGGGGAATCACAGGATGCCAGATTAAAGAAGCTTCTGCAAGACATCTGTTCAAGAAACTCTCTCTTGACACTAAGGGAATGTCTTAACAGCAATTAAACACCCTGGGCTGGCCTGTGTCATCTGACTCAGGCTCGCTGGACTTAAGCTATGAGGCTGAAAAATTGCAGTGTAGATGTTCAGGTTGAGAGTAGAGCCTCCTCCCTCACAGGATCCCAGAGTTCGGGCTCCAGCCCAAGCCTGAACATCTACACCATAATTTTGCAGCCTCATAAGCCCACGTCAGTTGACAAGGATCAGCCATGAATGTTTTATTGCTGTGTAGACATAGCCTAACAGATTTGCTAACTACTGATCCATATCAAACTCCCATTTTCACATAATGTTCTTGGGCAGGTCATGTGGGGGCAATGGAGTAGGTTTTTAAGTTAAGTGGGGCAAAATACAGTAAAACATGATTGTACTTACTACTAAGCTGAAAATCAATGAGGAGCTGCATGTTGTTGATGATTCATGAACACTTGCCTCTTTGGAAGTGAAAATCACTTAATCTTTTCAGTTGATACAATGCCATGGATGAAACAAATGATGGCAAGAGCTGACTTTGAATTAAATAAGTCATGTAATAAACCCAAACCCACAAGGCCAGATCCTGGAGTCCTGCTTAGGGCCCCATGTTCTCTTCCACATACATATGGAAGGCAGATTGTCACTGCAGAGTAGGAGAGTTTTGCCTCTGTGGTATGCCTCCCCTACAGACTCCAATCCTGCAGGAACTACTTGACTGGAGAGAAAGGGAGGGGGTAGGATCCAGCATTGCACATTTGGAGATGGCAAGGAGGGAGTGGGTGAACAACCTGGGCTTCTCTCCTAACTGAACCCAGGGATATAGACAGTGTTAGCTTCTACTTGCTTGTCCCTCTTGAGGGTAATTCTCAGGGCAGCATTTGGAAGAGCCAGCATGGAGGCACAAGGCTTGCATACGATGGTCTACCAGAGTACAGGGCTATCTAAGATACGCTCAGATCCCAGGGATATGCTGGTTTTGGGGGCTGGTCCCCTGGCGTCTGCCATGGGAAGGGCAGAGGAACACCCAGAAGAACTGCTAGGAAACTCCACAGATTGATACCCACAGACTTTTCTCTTTTCTACATAGGTTGTTCTTTTACTGTGAGTTTTGCCTCAAATGACAACTGTTTAACTATGGAGTAAAGGCTCTGTATTTGGCCTATTGAAATTTGGTCTAATAAGTAAAAGAAATAACAAATTTAATTATCAGGGTTCAGTGACCTGGTAAGTTGTAATGTGAGAGGGCAAATAATAATGAGCATTAGTTTTAGGTATTATTTGTGTAAGGAAATAGGAATGATTGTGACTGATATTTAGGCAAACAGGAATGAGGTTTGTAAAATAAAATCATCACAGCCTCCTTTTCCTGGCATTTCTTCTAGCATCATTTAAGTAAATAAAAAAGGGGGATTAGTTGTTCGTCTATTGCAGGGAACTTGGGGCTGAGGTTCCCTGGGAAGAAATCCAAAATGGTAGTCCGTATTTTGGAATACATATTTGGAGTGCATCTATTGCTTTGAGTAGGAGAACTCTGTATACTGTATGATCCTTCAAAGCAAAATGAAATACATAGATTTCTGAACAAAACCCATAGTTATGTCACAATTACCTAAGCTGCAGAAAAGTAAACCTGGATTTCCAGCTAACCCAGTAGAGTGAAGCTATAAGAATCACTGCTTGTCAGAAGAAGTTATGAAGCTTTGACGTGTCTAATGATCTGTTTTGAAGACTTAATTGCATCCCTATAAACACAAACCAAAATTCAATTACCATGGATAACATACAGCCTAACAATAGATATGGAATTTAATCATCTAGATTAGCCACCAATACTATTTTAAGAAAAACTACATCCCAAATTATGTCAAATTATGAACAGTGCTGTTAGGTGTAGAAAGTATCAGCCTAATTTCTCTGTGGACTTCAGTGCAAGACTGGTATCTATGTTTCACTTTTATAGATAGGTGGGAAAGAAAATGATAGCAAAATATCCTCCCCATGACATTTTACTGATCCTACGTAATTCCTGTGAATGATTTCAAAGATTATTCTTAATTTACATAACAGACTGTGTTTATTCTAGTTTATAGTGAAATCTGTAAAGCTACAACCCATAACACATCAAAAAGATATGACCCAGCAAAATAAAATTGATGAATACTTTTCTGAGTGATTTAATAAAAAAATAAAGTCAAGATCGAGTGCTACAAAAACTCCAGAGACTTCAGTGTTTCTTGATTGGCCATCATAGTTAATAATCTCCTAGAGAGACAGCTGTCAAAATCTAAACCTCATTAAAAGAAGAATGAACAGGAGATCAGTAGTCTTAAAATTATATACCATACATTGTTATGGTTTAATTTAGGCCTTTAATGAAGATTACATTTCTTCCTTCTACCACAGTGTCTACTAAAAATGGACACAAAAACTACTAGATAAACAAAGCTGTACAAACAAATGAGCACAGACAATCTTTTTGATTTCTGCAGCACTCGTGAGTTATGACTGCCTTCTTGTGGTTTTACGAACTACTCCGAGACACTTTCTAGAAGTCATCCCCTACCAACGAAGCAGCAATCTCAGTCACATTATGAAAGAAAATTTTAGATTTAAAATAAAGTTCAATAAGGAGTATGAGACAAAGAACCAAGAGCAAATAATGATAACTTGAAGGTAGAATATGGAATTTCATATTCAAAAGCATTGGGACAAATCCTGCTTGCTTTATTCAGGTGCATAGTCCCATTGAAGTCAATGGATCTACTTGCATGAATAAGACAACCAAGATTTGCACTGTACACTTTTCTGTAAACTATATTTCCTCAGGATACATAGTTTCCACTTTAGCTTTTCCTCAAGGTTCAAAATAGAGTTTATTGGATCTGAAAAAATAAACTAGGAAAGTAACGTTCATCTAGTATCTACCAGGATGTAACCTCCTGGAAATATTTTTTGTACCAGAGGAAAAAACAGCTACATACATTTCACAAAATATAGCTGCCATATTTGGACTGCATTAGTAGTCACATTAAAGTATGACTGAGCCACAAACTAGATACGTTTAAAAGTTCAGCAATGTTCCAGGTCTGGGCAACATTTGTGTGCAACTTATGTTGCAAATTCATTTGATTTTGTAAAGAAAAACATGATAATATATATTAATCTTTGATTGGACAACTTCAATATATATAATATACATAATATCATTCATTATGGATTTCGTGGTCCGTTGCAAAGATACTTGGGATAAAATGTATTTATCATGTACTGCATTCGCCTGCGCTTTGCCCACTAATCCATCTCTCCCAGAACTACTTCCAATACTCCAAACAGCTGAGTAGCGTCTAACACAGGGATCGGCAACGTTTGGCATGCGGCTCGCCAGGGTAAGCCCCCTGGCGGGCCAGGACAGTTTGTTTACCTGCTGCGTGTGCAGGTTTGGCGGATTGCGGCTCCCACTGGCCGCGGTTCACTGCTCCAGGACAATGGGGCCTGCGGGAAGCAGCGCGGGACGAGGAATGTGCTGTCCTATATATATCAACATGCAAGAGAAATTTTCCATCATTCCTCCAGACTGTGACATTTTCCTCTGAAAATTACAATGGCCTGAGGCTCAGCTTGGGCAGTAAATAAAAAAGGGGGATCAATTCCTGGATTAATGACAGGTTTCAGGTTCCAATACCTCATGCCCTTGCAAAGCTAAGGATACAAGAAACAGTGGTGACTGAATATTTTGAAACATTTCTAAAATAGTTTATCTATAAAATATATGGGATGTAAGAGCACATGATAGTGTTGTATAGCAGAAAGGTTCTATTATCACGTGTTTGGGTTGGCCATGTTACTGATTGCAGGACTGAGCCTATTGGCACAACCTAGCTATTAGTGTTGTAATTTAATTCCAAGCCTCTGTAAAACTCAGCAAGTTTTCACCTTTGGTCTATTTCATTATACTTCATCAATTAGCATGCTAAATACAATGTACTACATGGTGGCCATATAAATGAATTTCATGGACTCTGTTTAACTAGCATATACAGAACATTACTCAGTACTACAGGGTGCTTCACTTGTCTCTCAGGTTGCTGTGAAAAGAGTCTGATGTTCTATTGTGTTAAATATAGAAATGAATTAAGGGAACTATATACATACACATATAATCTTCCATAAACAAACACTATGCTAAGAGAATATTATTAAAGTTAAAAAAAAAAAAGCTCTCAAAGGTTGGGAAATGCCAATATTAAAGTAGCCCATGTAACTTTAATATGGCTCTCTTTTGCATATGTATTACAATGCCTGCTTTAATTATATGATCACAGGCTTTCTTTTCCACAGGAACACTGCCTCATTCAGTACACAGGATGAGGATGAGAAGCATCCCATCTACCAGGTCTACCAGTTTCCCAGAAATGTTTGGAAATGAGTCCTAACCAATTTGTGGTAATTCAGGAACCAAATAATTGAGTGTAAACCTGCAGCACAGCCCATCTTCACTCTGAATATTTGGAAAAGTTCTAAGAGTAAACCCAGAACTGTATTGTGCGTGAAGTGCTATTTTCAAAGGCTCACAGTCAATTCCAAACCAGTTCTCACCAGAACACTTAAAGACACTTTTCCTCACTGAGGACTTTTTCCAGGACAAATTTCAGTTGTTACACTCTTTCTCTCTCCCCCGCATTTTATTGCCTTAGCTGTTTTTAAAAGGTCACGTCATTTTCTGATCATTAGAAAGGTGTTTCTTTTCTCCTTTTCCTGCTCTTCTCATGCCAATACAGCTGAAACATTTTGCTGAAACCATACAAGAAAAAAAATCATCTATCCTGGAAATAAAACCAGAGACCAATTCTGGAAAAAAAAATCAACCTGAAATGTGAAAGTGTTAAATGTTAAATGTTAAAACAACGGAACAGAATGGTAACTATTACGCAAGCCTGAAGTACCGGGGAGCTACCAAATCCCTCTATAATAATGATTTTCAGTGGCAGAAATCAGAGGAAGAATTAAGTTAGTATTTCTCTCTATCATTTTCTGATAAAGCTTTCTAGAAATCAGAAAGCCTTTCATGTATCAGTGGCTCAGAGGACAGTCTAACAACTGGTAAGTGAGGATAGGATGTACTATAAAAAGAAAATATCTATCCCTTCAGGACAAGACTGAAATATTTGACACTGACACATCCCCGGTCATCAGTGGTATAACTGGTATGCAGAGGAATCATTTACTGACAAGTCAAGTTTCAAATGTTTTTGGCATCAGGTAAAGGAAGTAAAATATAAACAAGCTCATTTGTGCTCCAATTGTTGGAAACTTTGTAATGTTTTAGATCTCAAACCCACCTTTCAGTTTAGACCTCTGCATGATCCATAGCATTTTAATGGCTTCTGAAAAATGCAGAATTGGATATGGAATTCTTTGAACCAGCTCTCAAGTCTGCAACTGTATTATATATTCTTTCTATGGTCTCAAGACAAACTTCCTAACACACACACAATATATATATATAACTTATGCTCAAATACAGAAAATTCAAATAAACACAAATTCCCTTTTTCCAACATATTGTAGCTCTTGCTAAGCAGTGCTTGATACCACAGACCAGTACTTTTTCCTTAAATCATCCAATCCTGTAGCATTATATAATGCTACAATGGCTCCATCTTTGGAAGGTCCCATGTATTGCTGTTAGGCAACTTCTTATCTGCCCAAGAACCTTCATCCCATTCTATTCTATTCAGATTCTTATACCATGCTCATCACTGTAGCATTTGAACACCTTCCAGTATCGTATTAAGCAATATGACTAACACCAGTCATGTGTTATTCCCCGTTTTATCCCATTTTATCAATCTTCCTGCATGTATGAGGCTGGTAAGACAGATAATGAGGTGTGTTGGGTGCAGAACTATCACTATGTTGATGACTTTTAAATTTATCTATCATTTTCACTGGACCTGGAAAGTGTGGTCTGTTTGCTTTCTTCATGTTTGGCACTGAGAGAGGTTTGGATGAAAATGATTTGGCTGAGGCTTCATCCTGACAAGATGTATGCCAATAGGTATGGGCAAGTATCTTCAAGGCATGAAGGGTTGACATCCACCCCCATATTGCAGGATTTACATTTGTTGATGAGGTTTACAATTTTGGGTTGTTTCTGAATCTGAAGGCATCTGGATGAACATGTTATAGTAATAATCATAAACTGGTTCCTATTTCACTTCTGGATTAAATTTGAAGTGTTGATCTTGATTTAAAAGTCCTGAATGGTAGTTCCTGGCTATCTTAGAGGCAACTACTCCCCCAGTCTACCACTGTGGGAGATAAGACCATCTGGAATAATTTCTTCTAACACTCTGTCCCTTGATTCAAACTCTAGGTGCTAGGTTGCAGGTCATTTTCAGAGAATGGCCCTGCCTGGACTATGGAATTCACTCTCTCTGTTGGCCCAACAAAAACAGCTTTGATTTTATCTTCATGACATAGCTTATTCTATTGGTTCATAGTTCATCTATTTATTCTGGCCTTGAACTGTGGAGGATGATGTGAGGATGATGCATTAAGATGGCATTGAAGGAATTCATTTTGCATGTCATTAATTAATATATTGTTTCTTGTTGTATTTGTATGGACACAGATGTGACAATTGGGCCTACAAAGTGTACTCTAAGTTCAACCGTGAAATGATGCAAAAGTTAATTAAATGTCACAATAGCCTGTGACTTTTTGCCTGCTGAGAATTAACCATGTACATCAGTAGTAGGAAGCCTCCTAAACATCCAGTGCGGCCACTGGACGATTGAGATGCTAAAGGAGAACTCAAAGATGATAAGGCCATTGCAGAGAAATTAAGTGATTATGAAGTTGTCAAGAAGATATGAATAGAAGGTTGAAGAAGGCTCACCAATCTATTAGAATTCTTTGAGGGCCACAAACAAGCATGTGGACAAGGGGGATCCAGTGGATATAGTGTATTTAGATTTTCATAAAGCCTTTGACAAGGTCCCTCACCAAAGGCTCTTAAGCAAAGTAAGCTGTCATGGGATAAGAGGGAAGGTCCTCTCATGGACTGATAACTGATTAAAAGATAGGAAACAAGAGGTATAAATGGTCAGTTTTCAGAAAGGAGAGAGGTAAATAGTGGTATCCCCCAGGGGTCTGTACTGGGACCAATCCTATTCAATATATTCATAAATGACCTGGAACAGTGAGGTGGCAAAATTTGCAGATGATATAAAACTACTCAAGATAGTTAAGTCCCAGGCAGACTGTGAAGAGCTACAAAAGGTTCTCTCAAAACTGGGTAACTGGGCAACAAAATGGCAGATGAAATTTAATGTTGATAAATGCAAAGTAATGCAAATTGGAAAACATAATCCCAACTATACATATAAAATGATGGGGTCTAAATTAACTTTTACCACTCAAGAATGAGATCTTGGAGTCATTGTGGATAGTTCTCTGAAAACATCTACTCAATGTGAAGCAGCAGTCGAAAAAGGTAACAGAAGGTTGGGAATCATTAAGAAAGGGATAGATAATAAGATAATATTGCCTCTAAATCCATGGTATGCCCACATCTTGAATACTGCATGCAGATGTGGTCACCCTATCTCAAAAAAGATATATTGGAATTGGAAAGGGTTCAGAAAAGGGCAACAAAAATTATTAGGGGTATGGAATGGCTTCCATATGAGGAGAGATTAATAAGACTGGGACTGTTCATCTTGGAAAAGGGACAACAAAGGGGGGATATGATTGAGGTCAATAAAATCATGACTGGTGTAGAGGAAGTAAATAAGGAAGTGATATTTACTCCTTCTTATAACAGAAGAACTAGGGGTCACCAAATAAAATTAATCGGCAGCAGTTTTAAAACAAACAAAAGGTAGTATTTCTTCACACAACACACAATCAACCTGTGGAACTCTTTGCCAGAGGATGTTGTGAAGGACAAGACTATAACAGGGATTAAAAAAGAACTAGATAAGTTCATGGAGAGTAGGTCCATCAATAGCTATTAGCCAGGATGGGCTGGAATGGTGTCCCTAGCCTCCGTTTGACAGAAGCTGGGAATGAGCGACAGGGAATGGATCACTTGATGATTACCTGTTCTGTTCATTCCCTGTGGGGCACCTGGCATTGTCCACTGTTGGAAGACAGGATACTGGGCTAGTTGGACCCTTGGTCTGACCCAGTATGGCTGCTCTTATATTCTTATGTTCTTATGTTCATGGAAAACAGGTGAAGTTGTTCTCAATAAATGAATGTTATGAACAGGTGTAAGAAAACTAGACAGCATAACTAGATTAGTCCACACAAAAAAATGGCTTACTCATATAACTCTCAAGGACTGTAATGAGATCATACTTAGTAAGCAAGAAGATGTGGAAGCAAAGTTACCTATGCCAAGTTTGGCCTTACAGAAATGTATTTAATTGGTGGGCAAAATAATAAGGATACAATATGCCACCCGCTCTTACTCCTTTTGGGGGTTCCTAAAAAAAGACTTTGGAGGAAAAAAAAGAATCATCTTCCCCCCAGCTCATCCCTGAACCTGCCAGCATTGCATCTCATCTTGACTAATCTCAGCTTCCTCCATCCAAGTCAGAAGGAACAGACTTGGCTAAGGGACTTTCTTTTCAAGAGGAAGGCCGCCTGTCCTTTCTCTTGTTTAAGGAACATTGTTTTCACCTGCAAGTGCTGAAAGTCATGACAGTATCATGACATCCAGTCCTTAGCCCATCAGTGGGGATATCTAATTGTCCATACCACAAAGGTGACATAAGATCCTGTACTGGTTTTCCCTTCCCTTGTTGGGTTGCTTTCTGGCGCCATCGGTTCTTTCCTCTGATGCAATCTCTCATTCTCTCGGCTTTTCAATGAATCATGAAATCAGCTATACTCTATTCATCCAAACCTGCCTTGTCTATGGAGATAGGATCCAATGAGATGAGATCCATGACCAGAATGTGAACCAGAGTCCAAGCATCAGATGTCTTGGTTGACTTGCCAGTAAACGCATCCAGTCATAATTAATCAGCAGCCCAGTGTTCCAAAAACATCAACAAAGCCATGTTTCACCCATCTTTTCTATGCTATCTCTCCTCCACCTTGTATCTGTCTGTTTGTTAAAAACAGGATATATGAATGCCCTTCACATATCAGGACTGAGAATAAAATTAACCTGTTTCATCAAAGAAAGGTTATTAATCAAAATAAGAGACTGATATTTTAATGTCAAAAGGAGAGAGAGTTTGATAGGGTCTGACTAAGTTTGGTTTACATAATCACTCAATTTCAGTTTCGGTATACATGCTTATTTCCTTTCTTGCTCTTTTTGTATTTGACCAATAAACTTTCAATTTTAGAATGGGTGCTTTCTGGTGTTTTCCAAGAAACCAAGTAAATCAAGGTCTCCGTAGAAAAAAAAACCCAGACCCCTCACTGTTTTATGTTGGTTTTATAACACCTTTAACTCTTTTTCTCTTGAAATTAATACAACACTCATCATGGATTTTTCAAAAGCAGTCATCATTGGTCTAAGACAGTGGTCTCCAACCTTTTTACTCACAAGATCACTTTTTGAATTTAAGATCAACCCAGGATCTACCCCACCCCTTCCCCAAGGCCCCAGCCCTTCCCCGAAGCCCCACCCCACTCACGCCATTCCCCCCTCCCTCTGTCGCTTGCTCTCCCCCACCCTCACTCACTTTCACCAGGCTGGGGCAGGGCGTTCGGGTGCAGGATGGGGTGCAGGCTCTTGGCTTGGGCTGAGGGGTTCTGAGTGTGGGAGGGGGCTCAAGGCTGAGCCTGGGGCAGGGGGTTGGGGTGCAGGAGTGAGGGGTGCAAGCTCTGGGAGGGAGTTTG
>NW_020664373.1:4422521-4429845 GCF_002925995.2 Terrapene triunguis
AACATTGAACTCTTCTGAAAATACCACCATCAGAATCTTAAAGATGGGGACATTTTATAAACTGAAAATGAACAAATAAAAATCAGAAGAAAAACTGAAAGACCAAAAACTGTAGAAGTGCTACTGGCTGTCAGTACACAGCAGTGTACAGTTTGTTAGGTTTTTTACATAGGTACATGTTAATTTATATGAAAGTAATGGTTTTCATCCCTTGAACAAAGACAGCCGGCATGAATTTCACAAACTCTAAATACTTCCTCCTTTTGTGATTTAGAAAATGGCTGAAGTTTATTGTTTTAGCTTGCAGGTCTGGACCAGGTTGCTGCCTTTTTGCCTAGTAGAAATTAGAGAGTGGCAAGATTTCCAAAATTATGGTAAACAGTCAAACTGTTTTTTAATTATAAATAACTGTCCAGGGTTTGATCACCAGTAAGAAATTTTCTTCCAGTGCTTTTCAGTACTAAAGATTTGTGTGTGTGTGTGTGATTAAATGAAACTTTATGACATGATAAGCTAATATGCTAGGTACATAACATCCAATACCATTCAGCTCCTTGCTCATCAAGAATTCATTGGTTACTGGGTGGAAGATGTGTTTACACAGCTGACTTGCAAATAGCCTGTTGTGTTTCCTGCTGTTTTAAAATTCAAAAAAATATCAGTTATGAAGATCCAGCATCAGGCTGCCACCTGCCACTAGGATGCAACAAAAACATCCCCTTTCCTTAACTACTCTGTAAAATGAGTCCTGTCGCTGATATTCAGCATTGTGTAAAGAAACAGAGAGATACAATCCCTTCATCAAAAGAGTGCTTCAACCTGCTTCTGTCAATTTACCTACCCCACCTGCTTCTTTCACCAGCTGCAGATCTACAGTGATCAAAGGACTGTTGGTTAGTTCATGATCTATGAGCTCATAGTGGCATAGAAATAAATCAATAAATTGAAAAGAAAATGGGACAGTTCAAGGTTCCTATGTGCAGTTCTCTTGACAGAGCTGCTAGGTATGGATCAAAAGTAAACATATTATATATACACTTTGTGACTAAGAAAAATGGGGAAAAACAGATGATGGTGTGATTCACTACTGTGTTACTCCAGTTTTACAGCAGTATAACTCCATTGCAGGGGTGAATCAAGCTGTTTATCGGTTCTTAAATTCTAAAAACGCCATGACTGAAGCTCACTGTGCTAGGGATTCCTTTTACTGTTACCTCATCCCCCCTCCCCCTCCCCAGCTTTCTTCCCATCCCTATCTTGCTTGTTCATCCCCGTGATGTGGTCTGTTGTAATCTAAATTACAAGCTCTTGGGGGAGGGACTTTTCAATAAGTGACTGTATAGGTTCTAGCACAATGAGGTCTTGATCTTAGGAGCTCCAGTAATACAAATAAATAATAAGAAAAATAATAACAGATGAATGTGAATTACAGGGCTCTGTCTCAGGAAGGCAGTGGCAATGCCAAATCACAGCAGTGTGTCTGACGTGTAATTACTTGTAAAAGCATAGCCTTAAAGTGCAAAGATGTTATTTTGGAGGTTATTCTGTAATAAAACTGAGGGGTAGGGATCCAGGAAAAAAGAAATAGAGACAGAGATCTATATAGTGAGAGAAAAATAAGCAAGGAGAGAGGAGTCAGTTGTTGCACTAGCTAGAGGTAAGAGGCTATTGCCATCCTGTTCCCGCTACCAAGTTCAATCTTTGTTTCACTTGTGAATGTGAGCAGCAGAAATCTATTCACAGAAATTCCGATATCTGTTCCTTCATCCATGCTATACTATTATTGGATCCACCTGAAAACTTGGCAACTGGATTGCAATATCAGCTGCCTGAAGAAACACAGGTGGAAAGTGTGTGAAAGGATGAGGTCTTTGCTCTCAGGTAGACTTTCATAAGTTGGTGGTGTGACATCACTTCACTACATTACAAGGGCCAGAGGATGTCACACCTGTAACTTTTTGTACTATATAACAATATGGTTAGTAGTACTCTCAATAGATTTTAGCATATTAAGGCACTACCATATCTGGTGCCCCCACAACTACCTCTTTTCCTGGAAGACTATTTTCTATATTACAATGCTTTCATAAACTGCAAACACATTTTATACTGCTACTGCAATCCAAACATTCCATGGGCCCACTGAAGTCAATGGGGAGTTTTCCACTGAAGTTAATAGGGCCAGGATTTCGCCCCATATCTAGAAATATTTGGGGGGAGGAAGGGAGGAAGCGGTGGCCAATGTATTAATCATCACCACAACAAATACAGTGGGTTTTTTTGTTTTTTTTAATCAGGGAAGAAAGGGGTGATACTTTCAAGTCTCAGATGCCTGAAATGTAACATTCAAATTCCCAGACCTCTTTCCTTGTCCTCTTATCTCTGGGGCATTAAAAGACTGGAACAGGGATAGAATTGCACTTGGGACAGAAGGTTCACAGTGCTCTTCTTCTTGGCTGACAAAGCAAGTATCAGTGCTTCTGTCTGATCTGACCCAACTCAAATCAGTGGTAATCTTTCCATTGACTACAGAGGACTTTGTAGGACCATAAGGCCCAGCTGTGGGAAACATAAAAACATAGACTCGTAGGACTGGAAGGGATCTTGAGAGGTCATCTAGTCCAGTCCCCTGCACTCATGGCTGGACTAAGTTTTATCTAGTCCATCCCTGGCAGGTGTTTGTCTAACCTGCTCTCAAAAATCTCCAGTGATGGAGATTCCACAACCTCCCCCTAGGCAATTTATTCCAGGGCTTAACCACCCTGACAATTAGGAGGTTTTTCCTAATGTCCAACCTAACCCGCCTTTGCTGCCATTTAAGCTGATTGCTTCTTGTCCTATCCTCACAGGTTAAAAAGAACAGTGTTTCTCCATCCACCTTGCAACATCCTTTTATGTACTTGAAAACTGTTATCATGTCCCCTCTCAGTCTTCTCTTCTCCAGACCAAACAAACCCAATTTTTTCAATCTTCCCTCATAGGTCATGTTTTCTAGACCTTTAATCATTTTGTTGCTCTTCTTTGGACTTTCTCGTATTTGTCCACATCTTTCCTGAAATGTGGCTCCCAGAAATGGACACAATACTTCAGTTGAGACCTAATCACCGCAGAGTAGAGTGGAAGAATTACTTCTCGTGCCTTCCTTATAACATTCATGCTAATGCGTCCCAGAATGATGTTTGCATCATTTTTTGCAACAGTGTTACACTGTTGACTCATATTTAGCTTATAGTCCACTCTGACCCCAGATCCCTTCCCACAGTACTCCTTCCTAGGCAGTCATTTCCCATTTTGTATGTGTGCAACTGATTGTTTCTTCCTAAGCGGAGTACTTTTCATTTGTCCTTCTTGAATTTCATCCTATTTACTTCAGACCATTTCTCCAGTTTGTCCAGATCATTTTGAATTTTAATTCTATCCTACAAAACACTTGCAACCCCTCCCAGCTTGATATCTTCTGCAAAAGTTATAAGTGTACTCTCTATGCCATTATCTAAATCATTGATGAAGATATTGAACAGAACTGGACCCAGAACTGATCACTGCAGGACCCCAATCAATATGCCCTTCCAGCTTGACTGTGAACCACTAATAACTACTCTCTAGGAACTATTTCCATCTAGTTATGCACCCACCTTCTAGTAGTTCCATCTAGGTTGCATTTCCCTAGTTTGTTTATGAGAAGGTCATGCGAGACAGTATCAAAAGCCTTATTAAAGTCAAGATATACCACATCTACCACTTACCCCCATATCCATCAGGTTTGTTACCCTGTCAAAGAAAGCTATTAGGTTGGTTTGACACAATTTGTTCTTGACAAATCCATGCTGAATGTTACTTATCACCCTGTTATTTTCTAGGTATTTGCAAATTAATTGCTTAATTATTTGCTCCATTCCCTTTCCGGGTACTGAAGTGAAGCTGACTGGTCTGTAACTCCCCGGGTTGTCCTTATTTCCCTTTTTATAGATTGGCACTATATTTGCCCTTTTCTAGTCCTCTGGAATCTCTCTTCCATGACTTTTCTATGATAATCGCTAATGGCTCAGATGTCTCCTCAGTCAGCTCCTTGAGTATTCTAGGACATATGTCATCAAGTATTGATGACTTGAAGACATTTTACTTGTCTGAAGTAATTTTTAACTTGTTCTTTTCCTATTTTAGCCTCTGATTCTACCTCATTTTCACTGGTATTCACTACGTTAGATGTCCAATTGCTACTAACCTTTTTGATTAAAACAAAAATAAAAAAGTCATTTAGCACTTCTGCCATTTCCACATTTTCTGCTATTGTTCCCTCCCGCCCCATTGAATAATGGGCCTACGATGTCCTTGGTCTTCCTCTTGCTTCTAATGTATTTGTAGAATGTTTTCTTGTTAACCTTTATGTTGCTAGCTAGTTTAATCTCATTTTTGTGCTTTGGCCTTTTTAATTTTGTCCCTACATACTTGGGTTATTTGTCTCTATTCATTCTTTGTAATTTGACCTAGTTTTTACTTTTTGTAGGACTCTTTTTTGAGTTTCAGATCATTGAAGATCTCCTGGTTAAGCCAGGATGGTCTCTTGGCATACTTCCTGTCTTTCCTACTCAGTGGGATAGTTTGCTCTTGCCCTTTGAAAAACTGCCAACTCTCTTGAACTGTTTTTCCCCTTAGACTTGCTTTCCATAGGATCTTACCTACCAATTCCCTGAGTTTGTTAAAGTCTGCCTTCTTGTAATCCATTATCTTTATTTTGCTGTTTTCCCTCCTACCATTCCTTAGAATCATGAACTCTACTATTTCATGATCACATTGCAGAATGCAGTTCCACAGTATTACCTCCTATTCTGAGTCCTGTTTTGCCACAAGATTTACACCTGTTCAGAGAACCCATAACTTATTCATTGCTAAGTACTGAATAATTAAGTAAATATAAACAATGCTTCCTCTCTTTCATTATACCCTATCTCCTAGGCTACATCCACTAGTCATCATTTTGCCTTTAAAAATATGAATTCTAAAAGATTATCCTTTCTGTTTATAGAGTTGGATCTCTACTAATTCCAGATAACAGTGGAAGCAAAAAATTAACATGATTTTTATGTCACAAGAGAAGAGGACCAGCTTGTAAATAATAATCTCCTTTCACAGGCCCACAAAGTTGACATTCACTCCTAGGAAATTTGCCCTCTGCAAAATTACAAATGTTCAACGTACAGGAAAATCAGACTGGTTTTTTAAGCTTTTGTAGATGCTCATTGACTTTTTCCTCATAGGAAGCTTACTAAACCAAATGCATTTTTAACGCATTTCAGAACACGAGTTAATCACAGAAATAGTCCATATGCAGATAGTGAATGATGTTTTCATAAGTTAAATTTAAAATAAGCACTTCATAGATTAAGCCCTCCTTAACCTTTAGCATGCTGCTACAGACTGCAAGAAAAAATGTATCCATTGACTTTTTAAAAGTTGAATATTTCTTTCTCTGAATAACATTTCCAGATTTAAAAATAACATCAATACTGGGCCTGATGCAAGCTCTACTAATATCAACAATATTCCCATTGAAAATATATTTTTGTATCGGGTCTCTAGGTCAGACTATCTAAAATAAAATGAAAATTGTTTTTGAAGGGCATGACAGTAACAAGTATTATTTTAAGAATGTTTAGGCAGCCACAAGCAAACTGTAGCAGGATGGAAGTACCTTGCCAACTTTTATTCCTCAATAAATCCACTATTTCCTTATCTTTCTCTATAGTTAAGTTACACTTAAGACATGATCAGACAAAAGTACTTCAAATTTAAAGGGACACTCTCCAAACTTAAAGGTCCCAAATTTGATCAGTCAAAATTGCAGGATTATAAGGAGCAAATTCAGCCTTGTGGAAAGTGGGCAAACCTCCCATTGAAATCAGAGTGACCCATATCACAGAGCAAGATTCTGCCTTAAAGCTTTAATACTGTCTCAGATCCATAATTTGATTTTCCAACATTTTGAATGATTTGTGCTTTTGATGTGCTACCATCAGCCTCCAATCTAAACTGTTGAACCACTCAGATTCTGTCCTTCAAAAGGATTAGCATATCTGTATGTCTCCTGAGTCTATGATCATGGATCTCAACAAGGGGATTATACCAAATATAAGACTAGATAGCCAAACCAACACTGAATTCTATATGTTACAAACAATCTAGTGAAAAGAGGATTTGGATTTTCAAAAAGCCTTTGAGAAAGTTCCTCTAGAAAGGCGGAAACTAGGTAGTCATAGGATGAGAGGTAACATTCTATCTGGAATTAGAAACTGGTGAAGAAACAGAAGACAAACAGTCTGGATAAATGATAAGGTTGTCTACATGGAAGAAAGTTATCACTGGGGTGCCCCAAAGATACCTGCTAGGAACAGCATTATTTAACATAATTAATGATCTTGAAGAGGATTTAAATATTAAAATGGCTACACTGGCAGTTGACACACATTTATTTGGTAGTCTAAAGAGAAAGTTGAGAAAGACCTAACAAAGCTAGATGAGTAGGCAGTCTGCACAGATGAAATTAAATGTAGACAAGTGCAAGTGCATATTTACAGCAACAATTTGAGCTTTTCAGAGAGATCATTGAGTTTGAAGTTAACTATAATCATTCAAGTAAGAGATCTAGATGTCAAAAACTAGTCAGAAAAGAATACAAGATGTAAGACCATATTAAGAATCAGTTAAAGAATGAACAAAAATGTCATAATGCTATTATCTATATCAGCGGATCTTAAACTATGGGGTGGGCCTCCCAAGGGAGGCATGGGAATGTGTCAAGGGAGGCGCAAGCTGTGTGGATTTTTTTTTAAGAGCTCTGGTTGTCAGTCCCGAGTGGCTGGGGTTCATGCAGAAGGGCCAGGCACACCCAGGAGGCATGAATAAAGGGAAACCCTGGAGTCCTGTCGCACTGGGGCAAAAAAGCCGGAGCCCCGCTGCCAGGCCTCTCCTTCCCTGCCCCCCATCAGTCCTTCGCTGGGAGGCAGCCCAGGTTCAGGCTCTCCTTCTCTCCCCACAATACCTCACCTGCAGGTGGCGGGGCTCTGGCTGTCAGCACTGGGGTAGCAGCAGCAGCGCCGAAGGGTGGCAATGAGGTGATAAGTCTGCTGTGAAAAGTGATAACAAATATCACTTTTCACCTTGCCACCCTTACTTCTGAGCAGATGCTGGTGCAGAGCTGCCTTCAGAGCTGGACACCCCGCCAGCACTCTGCCTTCAGAGCTGGGTGCCCAGGCAGCAGTCGCTGCTCTCCACTCTGCCTTCAGAGCTGGGTGGCAGTATATGTACGTGTGTGTGTGTGTGTGTG
>NW_020664373.1:4429855-4452026 GCF_002925995.2 Terrapene triunguis
GTGTGTGTGTGTGTGTGTGTGTGTGTGTGTGTGTGTGTGTGTAAACTATTACAGACACAAAGAAGGGAGTCCCGATCAAATAAATTTGAGAACCACTGATCTATGTAAATTAATGTATTCTCATGCACAATACTGTGATAAGTTTTGGTCACCGTGTCATATGAAGCATGGAGTGGAAACTGGAAATATCCTGAGAAGTGCAGTAACAATTGTTACATTATATTGGCAGTTAACATTTGCTCTCCCTTACCGCTGTAGCAGAGCACTGTGGGCCAAATTTGCTCAGGGGCCTCAACCTGGCCCTACAACTTTTGCACCTGCAATCAATTAAAGTTGAAATGTTTCAAGAGCTATCAATTTTGGGGTGGTGATAATTTTCAGGCAGAGGTGGTGGCATTTAGATAACTAGCTACCTGATTTGGGGGTGCAATCTGGTAGCAAGATATCTAAATCATATCACTTGCGCATATAATTATTTGTACCCACAAGTGACTGAGGATACAAATGTGATGGGTTCGGTCACAGAGAGCCCCTTGGGACTGTCACCTGATGTGCTGAAACTACCTCTGAGCCCATCTTCCCTGCCAGCTTGAGACTCCAGAACTCTGTCTTGTTGAGCCAGACACGCAAGCCTACTGCAACACAGACACACGGTCTGGTCCGTGCCCCCAAAGCTTCAGACTTTAACCAAAAACTGCTCAGCAAATCACCTATCTCCAGCACACAGACACACGTTTCCAATGGGATCCAAACCCCAATAAATCCGTTTTAGTCTGTATAAAGCATATACAGGGTAAACTCATAAATTGTCCGCCCTCTATGACACTGATAGAGAGATATGCACAGCTGTTTGCCCCCCACCCCCGAAGTATTAATTATTTACTCTGGGTTTACTAATAAACAAAAGTGATTTTATTAAGTAAAAAAAGCAGGATTCAAGTGGTTTCAAGTAATAACAGACAGAACCAAGTGAGTTACAAAGCAAAATAAAACAAAACATGCAAGTCTAAGCCTAATATATTTAAGAAACTGAATACAGGTAAATCTCACCCTCAGAGATGTTCCAATAAGCTTCTTTCACAGACTAGACTCCTTCCTAGTCTGGGCCCAAACCTTTCCCCTGGCACAGTCCTTGTTAGTTCCAGCTCGGGGATTTCTCATGACTAGCCACCTCCTTTGTTCTCTTCCATCCCCTTTTATAGCTTTGGCACCAGGCAGGAATCTTTTGTCTCTCTGGGTCCCCACCCCTCCTTTTAAATGGAAAAGCACCAGGTTTAAGATGGATTCCAGTACCAGGTGACATGGTCACATGTCCTGTGAGACCCCTATTCTCCATTCTTCCAAGGCTGACTGGCAGGTACGGGAAGGTTTGCAAGTAAACAGATCCATTTACAGGTGATTGATTCTGAAGCACCCTTAATGGCTTCCACTTGACATGTTTACATCAGTAATACAAGTTTATATCTTAGTCTCCTAACTCCAGACATAGAAACAATACATGCAAATGGGATGAACACACTCAGTAGATCATAATCTTTGTAATGATACCTTACAAGAGACCTTTTACATAAAGCATATGGAGTGCAACATCACAGCAAAAATTGAGACTTTTTTTAAAAAAATGTGCCTTATTTGGTCTGTCAAAAACTCTAGCTCTCCTAAATTCATTTGTTGACAGGAGAATGGTACATTTAGAATGATGAGAACATTCTCTCACCACAGTATAATTATTGTTTACTGAATATAACAAATGTTTAGACTAAGTGGCTTGATTATTCCTCATTAGAACTATACAACATTATACATCCTCTTCCTTGAAAATACATATCTTCTCAGATATTATATTTAAGGTAAACTGCAGACGCAAGTAAGCCAGGAATCTGGCCTAACATATTTATGTGGCTTGCAGTAGCATGAGGGCATATAAGAAGTACATACATGTATGGAACTGTCTTCTCTGCTACATGCCTTTAATTTTCAGTACACTGCCTAAATACAAGGATCTAAGGATTCAGCTCTCAGAAGAACAGGATTCTTTCAAGTTTTGGTAGAAGAGAATAGAGCAAGACATTTGGAGAAAAACTGCAGTGGTTTGTGTAAAACTAACTCCTTAACAAGCCAACTCCTTACCTCTGGTAGATCATCTCACCCAAGAAGCTATTTATAATAATCACAGGCTCGGATCCACAAAAGGATTTAGGCATTGGAATGCTGAGCATTGCAACACCTAAACTTTGGACACCTAGAAAATCACAGGAACAATGTGATGCACAAAGCCTGAGTTAGAGCCCTAGGCTCCCTATACAATGAATGGGGAGAGAGAGGCACCTATGAATGCAATCCACAAAAGACAACCCACTAGGCAAGGGAGATGTATAAACTCGCCAATGGTAGATGCTGACAAAAGAAGGTGTGTTCTAAACCCCACCCCTCTCAAAGAGATAGGTGTCTAAGTCTGGGCTGCAGGGAGGTGCCTATCTCAACTATCAATTCATAGCCAGTAACCCCTCTTCTCAAGTCAGACAGTTTAGGTGCCTAAGGTGTTTCTTGTACGAATGAGTTAAGCATACGCCTTACTCCAAGCAAAATGGCCAAAGGAGATGGTGCTGCTGCTGCTGCCCACCTTATTACTTTTACCTCAGTGGTTAGAGCACTCACCAGGGATGTGGGAGAATCAGGTTCAATTCCCCACTCATGGGGAGAAAGAATTTAAAGTGGGATCTCCCACCTCTTGCAGAGTGTTCTAATCACTGGGCTATAGGATATTCTGATGTAGGATACCCTCAATCTCTCCTGTTGAAGCTGTTCCACTTCGGATAAATACTTAATGTGTCATTAGGCCAGAGAGAGAGACAGAGATACAGAGGGAGGGACAGTATGAGAATGACTCTGGTAAGGGCACCTTACTGACAGGTGAGAGAGCCAAGGCCCAGGGCCCCTGCTCCAATGACTCTTTGTCAATCCAGGGTCAAAGGCAAGAGAGAATCATAGAAATGTAGGGATGGAAGGGACCGCAAAAGGTCACCAAATTCAGCTGTCCGTGCAGAGGCAGGATCAAGTAAAACTAGACCATCCCGGATAGGGATTTGTCTAACCTGTTCTTAAAAATCTCCAATGATTGAGATTCCACAACCTCCCCTGGAAGCCTGTTCTTCCTTCTTTATAGTTAGGAAGTTTTTCCTAATACCTAACCTAAATCTCCCTTGTTGCAGATTAATCACATTACTTCTTGTCCTACCTTTAGTGCACATGGAGAACAATTGATCACAGTCCTCTTCATAACAGCCCTTAACATATATTACTCCTGGGGGAATTCTGCATCACTGCGCGTGTGCAGAATTCATGGCCCCTACAGATTTCTTTCCTTACCCGCAGAAAAATGACTTCTGATGGGGAAGCAAAGGGAAGCTGCAAGAGCGGTCATGTGCCCACTCCCTGGCAGTGCAGACTGGTCAGTTTGGGCACCAAGAACAGCAGGTAGAGACGTAAATCACCGCCTGGCAGGGGGGAGGAATTCGTAGTCGTGTGTGAGAGAGACACTCTGTCCCTCTTGTTCGTTATTGCAGCATGCTCGGTGTGGAGGGGAAGGGCTTTGGGGTATTTCTGAAGACGTGGGGCAGGCTTTGTTCCCTCAGGCAGAGGAGAATGTAGCAGCCTGTCTGCTTAGTGAATTGTTCCCATTGTTCTTAGTGAATTGCCCCAGGAGTATAAAACAGATGTAAAAATTTTAAAGCTCCTTTACATTGCTAGAGTGGTGTAAAGGAGCCTTATTGTAAAGGTCAGTATGGCTTTATACATGCTTATGGTGCTTTAGTGATTAGAACTGGTCTAAATTTTTGGACTGAAAAAATTTCCTATCAAAATGTGCTCCATGAACTGATTGCGACTGAACTTTTTGGAGATGGTCAGTAGCCAGTATAAATTGTGAGTTTGAGTCCCCAGCCCTCACTTGCTCTTCAGTTGCCTGTGATGTAACAATGAGCATATGGCTGCATATATTTGTTGACTAATAATTAGAAGTAAAGGGTCAATACTAGCTATATTACTATAGAAAGAGGGGGTTTGGTGATTTGCTCCCCACTCCCATTCTCCATCCAGTGTATTGTAGTTTAAATAAATTGCCAAAATAATTGAAACTAGCTGGATTATATTGCATTATTTTGACCAAAAAAAATGCAGAATTTTAAAATGTGTGCAGAATTTTAATTTTTTTGGCGTAGAATTTGGCGCAGAGTAATATATGACGATTATTATCAGGTCCATCCTCAGTCTTTTCTCAAGACTAAACAAGTTTTAAACTTTTCCTCATAGGTCAAGCTTTCTAAACCTTTTATCTATTTTGTTGCTCTCCTCTGGACTCTCTCCAAATTGCCCACATCTTTCTTAAAATGTGGTGCCCAGAACTGGACACAGTACTCTAGCTGAGGCCCCACCAGTGCTGAGTAGATTGAGACAAAAACCCCACGTCTTACATAATGCATCCTGTTAATACACCCCAGAATGACATTAGCCTTTTTCACAACAGTATCACATCCTAACTGATGTACTTTGCACTTCTTTTTATTGAATTTCACCGTGTTGATTTCAGAACAATTCTCCAATTTGTCAAGGTTGTTTTGAATTCTAATCCTGTCCTCCACAGTGCTTGCAACCCCTCCCAGTTTGGTGTCATCTGCAAATTTTATAAGCATACTCTCCATTTCATTATTCAAGTCATTAATGAAAATATTGACTAGTACCGGATCCAGGATTGACCCCTGTGGGATCCTACTAAATACAGTCTCACTGTTTGACAGAGAACCATTGATAACTACTCTTTGAGTACAGCCTTTCAACCAGTTTTGCACCCACCTTATAGTACTTTTGTCAAAACCATATTTCCCTAGTTTGCTCACTGAAGATTGTGAGGTGCTCATATACATCAGTGAGTATGGGGGCCACAGGATAGAACTTGCTAATGTGTATGAAAACTACAAATTGCCTTGTCTTACCAAGGGTTTTACCACACATTAGCTAAAACATGGTTAGAACACACCTTCTTCCTAGTGAAGGTGCACCCTTCAATGGGTGTGTGGGGCTGCATCAGAGGGGTATCTCAGGTGTCAGACACCCCTCAGAGGTAGTTACTATCATTTCCATGGAGAAAGCGAGGCAGTGAAGTTAAAGAAAACAGAGCATTTCAACTTCCGGTCAAAACTAGAGGTGATTTAAAGAATGATGAAAATGGTGATAATTCCATTTTCTTCATGAAAAATATAGTCAAAATTTTGAAAATTTGAAAAATATTGACTAGCTCTGGGCAGGACAATGGGGAAAAGAATAGCCTGGAATTATAGAAATAATCCTTACCCTTCACTGATTTCTTCATTGTTCATATGACTTGATATTTCTGCTATCACACCCTAAATGGTGTGTTTTTAGAACCCTCCACTCTACAATGCAGGGCAGCCCCCGTGAGTCATGTGTCATCCAGCAGCAGCACCACCCACTTCGGTGCTCCAGAGCTATCTGGCTGGCCTCCAACTACTGAGTGACTGAAATTGAGGGGATGAGGAAAAGCAGAAGGTCTTCTCAAGACAGGCACTGCACAGTACTTAATTTGTCCCAGACCTCTGGCTTAGCAGTTCATAGCCCTGGCACTTCTGGCTTGCTGCATCAGTTATGAAAGTAAAACAATTGCTTGAGGCCCAGCACCTTTCATTACAAATCAAGCACTGGCACTGCCTGTTCTTCATGTGATCTTTAGTGAGACAATACAGAACTTTACTCTTGCTGTTGGGCTGAGTTAATGTTTGGGTCACTTCAAAGGCTGAGTCAGATAATGAGATAATGTGACATCCTCTGCAGTGAAAGAACTTCAGCAACTGCTACTTTAGAGATGGAAGTTGAGGGTAGTTCTCATCATTGAATAATGTTGCCTAGGTCTGTATGACCTTGTGGTCTATTATGCATATCAAACAGTGAATGCACCCTATGAAACAGTCCTTCCTTCTTTCATTAAAAGACAATGGGAAGCTTAACTTTTATAAACGAGATCATTTTCTTCTAAACATTACAGTCGTTTCATATCTAAAGGGAGCTTAATCCTCTGTAATTTAGGTTAATTTCATTGTGCTTTACCAGGTTAGGGTTAAAACTCCAAGATTTGCAATTGATTACAAAAAAAAAAGCAGCCCCTTATTAAGTCCTAACTGAGTAATTTGCAGCTTATTTCACCCTAGCTAATTAAAATGTAATCAGGATTGTTGGGCAATGTGCATTCTGTCAGCAGTTTTACTTCGGAAAAGAAATCATGCCAAGAAAAAACAAAAAAAGCCTTTCACTAGGAATTGGCTTGATTTAAACTGGCGCCTTAGCCACTGAAAAGCTAAAACAAATAAGTTACAACCGACTGACAGTGCAATAAAAAATACTAAGCCCACTCCAAGATAAAGAACTGGTTTTCATGTTTTTCCTGCTTTCGAGACATGTTCTGAGCCGAAGACATTTTCATAGCAAGCACTTTGCTGTTTCAAAATCCAGGACACCTTCAGGTAAAACCTTGGGACTGCACGTGCTCTTTGCCACACAAGCGAATATGCAGGTTCAAATGCTTTCCCCTTGCCCTTTCTTTCTCATATGGTCAGTCATTATAGTACCCCAAGCTCTCCACCCCCATCAAGAGGGGCTATTTTGCATTCCCAGGCTTTTTATTCTTAAATTCAGCTACAGATACTACTAGAAAGCTCCTGTTGCAATCGAAACATCAAAACATTTGGGTTTTATTTTCCAATTGAATTTAAAATATCTATCGGTGATCCGGTTTTTAAAAAGCCCAACATTTCGTGTGAACTTCTTTGCTCTGGATAAACAAAGCGGCTTTATGCAACTATTTCCCTAGCCGTTTTTGTTTGTTTCAGTGCACTCTAAAAGCACAGAGAGTAGAGAAACACAATCACTTCCCTCTCACCTTTTTTCCCCATCCGTATTTTGGGACATATCTCTACAATGCTAAAGAGTCCCTCTGTTCAAATAGGTGGGAGGCCAGTTTATTAAGGGGAGATAGGGCTGTTGTTATGTGCAATTTAAAGTGTTATCACCATTTCCTTCTGGTCGATGCAGTTCAGTCTTTTCATCACCGCGGAACAGGTGGGGAGGTCGGAACGGGAGAGGTAGTCTACAGGGAAGGTGTGGACTAAACGAGTTGGATACACGATTTCCTAAGAAGATCTCGTCCGCGATGTTCTATATGCTTTCTGACCCACCAATTTAGGCGTGGTTCATTTTACTCCAGACAGGTCTCGACCTCATGCACCTCGACCTATATCCCAATGTCGTGTCCCATTCCTCCCCCATCATCATCATCATTTTCTTCACCACCACGTAGACATTTGTCCTGCATAGCCTGTCGCATAGTTTGTAGTTCTAGTATAATCACCAACTCCCCATCCGCTTTTATTCTGGCAGATCGGAACAGATGCTACAAACTCTTGGCCATCGCCCTTAAGAAAGCATCCTCTTATGTTCAAGTAGAACATAATAGAAATCCAACTACAATGCTACAATGAACCGTAATAAACACTTGCTTTTTAACAGCAGAGCAACCAAAACTCAGATCATCTGCCCCTCAGACTTTCTTCAGCATTTAATCGCCCCCCCCCCCAACAACACACATACACACCCGCAAGGCACCGGTGCCTTGTCCTATTTAGTTTTCACACCGCTCTTAAATCTCCTAAAAACCAGAGACGTGCGCGGTCAGCGAACCATGCCAGAACATCGCCTGCTGCCCGGGCATGAATTCAGGAGCCCTCGGAGGCTCTGGGCTGCAAGTCCTGTGTTGTCAAAGTAACTATCAGAGACAGAAGTGCAAAGCAAACTGGGCACCTGTGAGAGGGAAGAGAGCCGCCCTGCCTGCATAAGTCACCTTCCCCTGGCACAAACTGCCCGCTTCAGTGAAAGAACCCTGCCAGCAACCCCTGCACAAACAACCCCGGCTCCAGCAGGGCGAGGACATTTACAAATGCAATTAATAGTCAACGGGAGCATTTAGCTAAACACGCAGCAAGCACAGCGATCTGCCCCGTCAAGACCCGGTGCCGGGATCAAAGTCTTGTTTGCACAGCGTGAGGACGGCTCCGAAATACCGCTCATTCTAGTTCTGGTCGCCCTGGGTGTTCCTTGTGTTGGCGTTAAGGGTTTCCACCTGCCCCACCTCTGGGGCGATCGCAGGGACGTGGTGGGGGGAAATGTACATCCTGCGACATAAGCAGCCCCTTTTGGAAACTCCCGCCCGAGAAGTTTGCAAAGAGGCGATGAAGTCCAAGCCGTCCCATATACACTCACTAGCACCCCATCCCGCCCCCCACAGCACCCCACCCTGAACGTGCACTCTCCAGACTTGGGCAACACTGCCCAGCAGCATCACCGTGCCGAGGGCTTGCACGCGTGGAGAGCGCGTGGCGAGGGGCAAGGTGCGGGTGCGGGGTCTCTCTTTCCCTGTTGCGCTGGTACAGTACCTGGAAATGCTTGAAGAAGGCAGATATGCGAGTGATCTGCAGGCTCAGGCACCTGGAGGTGCATCTGGCTCTGTAGACACTGACAGTGGAGAAAGACTCGTCCTGCTTGCGAGCAGCAGCAACCCCGGCAGCTGCAGTCAGGCAGCCCCAGGAAGCCGTAATCCAAAGGAAAAGGGTCAGAGACACGGCGGGATCCTTTAGCACCATCGCTGTGCGGTGGGTGGGTGCTGGGGAGAGGAAGGGGGTGCCGCAGAGAGCAAGAGACGTCCGGATAAGCTCCCGTGCACCGATCTGGTGCTGGACTGGACTGGGGGGGAAACCTCAGCGCTGCAGAAACTAAACAAGAAAGTTCAATCATTCAACTCTCTTCACCCCCCCCCCCCCCCCTTCCTCTCCTCCGACCTCCCCTCCCCAGCACACACCCCTCCCCTTACTCCCAGGAGGGGGTGGGGTGAGGGTGACAGCAGGCTGTGCCATTGGCTGCAAGAAATGGGAGTGACAGCAGAGCCGGGCTGCCTGACCGCAGGCAGGGGACAGAGAATGCGGGGGAGCTGGTGAACTTCTCCGAGGTCCCCTGGACACATACTGTATACACCCTGGGCTGCTGCAACACATTGGCACACAGACCCTGCACAGTAACCTTGTCCCCCCCCTCTCCTTTACATGACTAGCACTCATCCCTGCCTACACGGACCCTCAGCTGTTCCTACATAGACACCCCAAACACAGACACCCCTAGTGCACATGCAAACAGACTCAGGCATTCCTAAACACACACACACACGGCTTGACAATGCCAGGTGCTGAGCCCTGTTAGCTCCCACGGACATCGCAGGGTATTGAAGACACGTAGCAATTGCCTGCCGGATCTGGCCCTTAAACAGGTACACCTACGTGTCCTCGGATACAAACATGCCTAATGCACCTAGGCAAACACAACCACAGACATCAACAGCCCGACTAAGGCATATAGACCTAAATGGACACACCCAGTATGCACACAGACGCGCACATCTTGCATACCCTGGGGTTTGTTGATTTTTCACTGTCAAAACTCATATTTACTTTGTTCTATTGTTAAGAGTATTGCTGTGTCCATATGCCTTATTTTTACTTACGAACTCAGATATATTCATTCATAAATGTAAATAAATTTGAGAAATTGAGCTAATGGACAATTCCTCTAAGTCTTCTCTTTGTTAAGGTCTAAAAAAGTGTAGTGAAATTGAAGCTTGGGGTTTACTGAAGACTGGGAGTTTTCCCATAGTAAAATCCCAAGTCAGTGCTAACCATTTGTTCCAGGCTGGAGCATGCATAAAATCTCAGCCCATAAAATCTCATCCTAGTGTGTTATTTAAAAATTAATTTTTATAAGTCATTAGTCCAGTGCCTTTAGGTAATAACTACAAAATTAAAATGATTAACATCTTGCACTTTTTAAAATAAAATAGCTAAAATACACATACAACAACTATTCTCTCTGGGGTTTTTTGTTTAGTTTGTGTATTGACAGTGCATGCACACAGTACAAAGCACATTATGCATTAATTTTAAAATACTGTATGTAAACTCCTATTGCTGCACTAAATCATATAAATAGAAGGAGCAAATGTATTCTTTCCTAACTGTAGTCTGTGGATTAAATCTCCCAAACTAGGTGATCGCAAGCTTGTATCACTTAACAGAGCTGAGATTTGGGGCCATTACAGGAGGTGTAAATATGTCTGCTGTCAAAATAATTTATAGATTATTATGTCAATGATCTACAGGCTGTTGGAGTCTCTTTTGCTGAATATATTTTAAAATGCAGCTAAATACACATTGGAAAAATCTCCTTCAATCAAATCAATATATAACAAGGGCTGTGAATGATCTCACTTATACTAGTTTTACACCAGTGTAACGCTGCTCTCCTCACCCCTAGATTGACACCAGCAAAATGTAAGCAAAAAGCCCAAGGAGGTTATTCTCCCCTGAACACGTGCGGGCAACTTCCATTGTTCACAGCAGGCAATACACAAGTATATCAAGGGAGAATCAAACCCTAAAGACTGTTGTTAAGCCTATGAACCAAGGACATTGTTAAGCCTAAAGCAAGGACATTCATATCTAATGTTATAATCTGGTGCTGAGTGTGATGTAAGAAATTGAATAGAAGAAAATAGAGCTTGGACTAGGTGTGACAATCCACAGGAATTTGGTAACATTAGACACGAGTTTCAGTCAGTCACTTGCAATATGTAGCTATAATAGGGATGGAGGAAAGTCTTCACTTTTAATTTCTTTTTCTGGTTTGAAGTACTTCTGGATCAAATTCTGCCCTCGGGTCACTGGCAGAAATCTGGGGTAACTCGATAGAAGTCCATGGGCCAGATTCACCCTGTGGGTGGCTGGGGAATAGCAATTAAAAATTTCATCCTCCTGTGCCTGAGGGAGCTGCTGTGGCAGAGGGGGACCGGTCTGATGGCAGTGCTACCACAACCTACCGAAAGGGGTTCTGCAAGGGAGGGAAAGTTTAAAAACAAATTAGTGCAATGTGCCATTGGGGTATATCTACACGGCAATAAAAAACCTGTGGCATCAAGTCTCAGCTCCAGGGTCAATTGATTCAGTCTCCCGGGGCTCTGGCTGTGGGGTTAAAAATTGAAATGTAGGCTTTCGGGCTCGGGTAGCAGCCCAGGCTCTGGGACCCTCCACCCTCACAAAGTCCCAGATCTCAGGATCCAGCTGGAGCCCAAACCTCTACACAGCAATTTTTCAGGCCGACAGCCTGAGACTGAGTCAGCTGACCTGGGCCAACCACGGGTTTTTTATCCCCATATAGATGTAACCTGCAACCCACCCTCCTTGCCGGGTTTCAGAGACTGAGCTCCAGCCTGAGCCCAGATGTCTACAATGCAATTGTTAGCCCAGCAGCCCAAGGCTCGCAAGCCCAACTCAGCTGACCCAGGACAGCCATGGCAGTGTAGATATACCCTAGAAGTCCTGAAATGGAGGATACTTTAGAGATGCACTAAGTAAGCTCTGGAGCTGTCCCAACTACCTCTCCAGAAGACTCCATGCACTTTGCAAGCTATGATGGCCAGCCCTGATCCCCTCAGCTGAGTGAAGGCTGTTGGTGGCTTGTAAACTGTGCCCCACTTCTAGTAGACTTCCTATCACTGGAGGCCAACAGCCTGGGATCTACTAGCAACAGTTGGTGGAATCCACTGAATCAACATGCACGATGGAATCTGGCCCAATCTGGCATCCCAATAGTAATAAAAAAATCATCCCTATTATAGAAATCATGGCTGCTAAAGTCTGGAGCTACAGCCTTACTAGTCAGAGGTGGCCTGGGTCTGCCTATCCAATTCAGGAAATGTCTGTTTCTGACCCATTTAGTCTGTTTTAGGCTTGACTAAGAATTCTGCAATTCCTCCGTGACACCCCAAGTCTAGAAGGGAACAGGCAATTGACAAAACCCATTACTCTTGACTGATTAATTATGTTTACAAGCATACCAAATGCTTTCAACTTTTGCCATAATTTTATTAAATAATAATGCCTGTCTGAAAAAATCTGCAGCCATCTTTAATAATCGTATTTGGTGCTCAAATACAACAGGTATGGAGGACAGACAGACTTATTCCCAGTGATAGTGGTATTGTACTACTAACCCAATCAATGTTGCATATTAAAACTAAAATAACTACATTAAAGTCCATGAATCCTGCTGGGTTTTTTTTGGTTTTATGAAGATTGGTAGCAAAAGGCACAGAGTCCTTAATCTTTAAAAAGTTTGTGAATACAGTTTATTCAGTTGCTTGTGTTGGAAAGGTCACAGTTACAGAGATCATCAGGGTAGTCTCTGAATTCCTTTTAAGTGAGGCTGAGTTGGTTAGCACACAAAAGAATGGCTGTTCAATGCCACTAAAACCAAATTCGCACAGGACATGTTTCCCTTACAAGGAGATTAAGAAACTAAAGAAACTCAGGCTCTGTAATTCAAACACTTGGTAAACAAGGTTGGGAGTCAAAAACCTGTAAGGACTAAATATATACCTGATCGTTAGAGAGAGATTACATACACATATACATGTAACTATATGAATGTGTGTGTCTGTGTGTTATAGGGAGGAAGTTTACTAAGTTTCTTCATAGAACATGAGATTTGGAAACTTCTGAAGTAAACAAGAGATTGTTTTAATTTATTAAACACACACAGCTTTCAGACATCCCATGGAATAAAATTAGTAATTTGTTAAAACAAACAAGACTTTCCTTTTGGGTGAATTTTTCTGCTGACTACTGCTAACCACTGTTACATTTCTGCTTTTAAAAATCCTTTTTCTTGTGAATTGTGTAACTTTGATGCAGTACACTTCTTTTCCTTTTCCACAATCTAAAATATATTGATCTGTTTTTGTTTACTTGTTTTTTGTTTTTGGTTTGTTTCTTTTGATTATTTTATTCTCAGAATTGTTGGGTTTCTTTCCCCCCAATACACTAAAAAAAGTCATCAGTCAACATTAAAAACATTAAAAACTCAAGCAAAAAATAATCCTTAAAAGCATAAAGCATTGACCTCATGCTACTATAAAAACACAATTAGTCCTTCTTCAGTGTTGTGCTGTGACATTTACAGCTGGCAATGTAAACACTAGCTCTCCTGAAGACCAGCTTCGTGAAAGTCAGGGCTGTTTTTTAACAGGAGACAGCGCCACACACTGGTTATGTGAAGTGAGATCTGCAAGTGACTAATAAAACGTTATATTGTACAGAATTAATCTGATTTTATGAGTTGCTTTTCATCAATTTTAAATAAACCTGAATGCCTCTTAAGTAATTATGTCTTACTATCTAGTAATACCAACATTAAATACCATGCCCAGTTGGGCAAATAAAGATGATATTGTTTACTTTAACAGTATTTGCTGTTTAAATATGGAGTACCAGTATTCACTGATTTGATTTATTATATTAAAGGCCCTGTTCCTGCAGTCTTTACTCAAGCAAAATTCCCATCAGCTTCAATGATGTTACAAACAGAATAATATGATTTAAGGTCAGATAAACAAAACACACTATAGAAGTTCTTAAAAACAGCTCATTTACAACCATATTTTCCATATAATAAAAACAGAGAAAGCAAAATAGAAAATATAATATATATAGTCAGTATCATCTCTAAACCAAATGTTTTCCATAGTTTTCCCTATAGTTGTCAAAAGATCTTTCTCAGATAAAAACAATTATTTATTTAATGTAATAACAAAACTGTCTATTTAATCTCCTTTTCAAAAGTGGCAAGCTGCTTATAATTGTTCTTAAGGAACTGATAATGAGTCAGCTCTTTTTTCCTTTCCCTTTACCCTCAATAGTTGTTTGGAGTCCGTCTGTCTCAATCCAGTCTAACCTGACCCGCATATTTCCTTTACTGGGATGTCAGCATATTCATGTGGCATTCATGGTACATTAAAAACACAACAACAAGAAGTCCAATAATTTAAAGTCAATGGTAAACTAGGCAGTTTTGTGTTTTGAAGAGTTAGGAAGAGAAAATGATACTGCCAAGAATGACCTTCAGCGGATCACTGCAGACTACATGGCTCTGGGAAGAAGGATAAAGGAGTTTGAGGTGCAAGTAGTGTTCTCATTCATCCGCCCTGTGGAAGGAAAAGGCCCGGGTAGAGACCGTCGAATCATGGAAGTCAATGAAAGGCTATACAGGTGGTGTCGGAGAGAAGGCTTTGGATTCTTTGACTATGGGATGGTGTTCCAAGAAGGAGGAGTGCTAGGCAGAGATGGGCTCCACCTAACAAAGAGAGGGAAGAGCATCTTCAAAACAGACTGGCTAACCTAGTGAGGAGGGCTTTAAACTAGGTTCACCGGGGGAAGGAGACCAAAGCCCTGAGGTAAGTGAGGAAATGGGATACCGGGAGGAAGCACAAGCAGGAGAACACAAGAAAGGAGGACTCCTGTCTCATACTGAAAAAGTGGGACGATCAGCAAGTTATCTTAAGTGCCTATACACAAATGCAAGAAGCCTGGGAAACAAGCAGGGAGAACTGGAAGTCCTGGCACAGTCAAGGAATTATGATGTGATTGGAATAACAGAGACTTGGTAGGATAACTCACATGACTGGAGTACTGTCATGGATGGATATAAACTGTTCAGGAAGGACAGGCAAGGCAGAAAAGGTGGGAGAGTTGCATTGTATGTAAGAGAGCAGTATGACTGCTCAGAGCTCCAGTATGAAACTGCAGAAAAACCTGAGAATCTCTGGATTAAGTTTAGAAGTGTGAGCAACAAGGGTGATGTCGTGGTGGGAGTCTGCTATAGTCCACCAGACCAGGGTGATGAAGTGGATGAGGCTTTCTTCCGCCAACTAACAGAAGTTACTAGATCACAGGCCCTGGTTCTCATGGGAGACTTCAATCACCCTGATATCTGCTGGGAGAGCAACATAGCAGTGCACAGACAATCCAGGAAATTTGTGGAAAGTGTAGGGGACAATTTCCTGGTGCAAGTACTAGAGAAACCAACTAGGGGCAGAGCTCTTCTTGACCTGCTGCTCACAAACAGGGAACAATTAGTAGTGGAAGCAAAAGACGATGGGAACCTGGGAGGCAGTGACTGTGAGATGGTTGAGTTCAGGATCCTGACACAAGGAGGAAAGGAGAGCAGCAGAATATGGACATGGGACTTCAGAAAAGCAGACTTTGACTCCCTCAGGGAACTGATGGGCAGGATCCCCTGGGAGAATAACACGAGGGGGAAAGGAGTCCAGGAGAGCTGGCTGTATTTTAAAGAATCCTTATTGAGGTTGCAGGAACAAACCATCCCGATGTGTAGAAAGAATAGTAAATATGGCAGGCAACCAGCTTGGCTTAAAAGTGAAATCCTTGCTGATCGAAAACACAAAAAAGAAGCTTACAAGAAGTGGAAGTTTGGACAAATGACCAGGGAGGAGTATAAAAATATTGCTCAGGCATGCAGGAGAGAAATCAGGAAGGCCATATCACACTTGGAGTTGCAGCTAGTGAGAGAAGTTAAGAGTAACAAGAAGGATTTCTTCAGGTATGTTAGCAACAAGAATAAGGTCAAGGAAAGTGTGGGCCCCTTACTGAATGAGGGAGGCAACCTAGTGACAGAGGATGTGGAAAAAGCTAATGTACACAATGCTTTTTTTGCCTCTGTCTTCATGAACAAAGTCAGCTCCCAGACTATTGCACTGGAAAGCACAGCATGCGGAGGAGGTGACCAGCCCTCTGTGGACAAAGAAGTGGTTCACGACTATTTAGAAAAGCTGGACGAGCACAAGTCCATGGGGCGGGATGCGCTGCATCCGAGGGTGCTAAAAAAGTTGGCCGATGTGATTGCAGAGCCATTGGCCATTATCTTTGAAAACTCATGGCAATTGGGTGACTGGAAAAAGGCTAATGTAGTGCCCATCTTTAAAAAAGGGAAGAAGGAGGATAAAGGGAACTACAGGCCAGTCAGCCTCACCTCAGTCCCTGGAAAAATTATGGAGCAGGTCCTCAAGGAATCAATTCTGAAGCACATAGAGGAGAGGAAAGTGATCAGGAACAGTCAGCATGGATTCACCAAAGGCAAGTAATGCCTGACTAACCTAATTGTCTTCTATGATGAGATAACTGCTCTATGGATAAGGGGAAAGCAGTGGATGTGATATATCTTGACTTTAGCAAAGCTTTTGATATGGTCTCCCACAGTATTCTTGCCGGCAAGTTAAAGAAGTATGGGCTGGATGAATGGACTATAAGGTGGATAGAAAGCTGGCTAGATCATTGGGCTCAACGGGTAGTGATCAATGGCTCCATGTCTAGTTGGCAGCCGGTATCAAGCGGAGTGCCCCAAGGGTTGATTCTGGGGCCGGTTTTGTTCAGTATCTTCATTAATGATCTGGAGGATGGTGTGGACTGCACCCTTAGCAAGTTTGCAGATGACACTAAACTGGGAGGAGTGGTAGATACGCTGGAGGGTAGGAATAGGATACAGAGGGACCTAGACAAATTAGAGGATTGTGCCAAAGAAATCTGATGCAGTTCAACAAGGACAAGTGCAGAGTCCTGCACTTAGGACGGAAGAATCCCATGCACTGCTACAGACTAGGGACCAAATGGCTAGGCCACAGTTCTGCAGAAAAGGACCTAGGGATTACAGTGGACGAGAAGCTGGATATGGGTTGACAGTGTGGCCATGTTGCCAAGAAGGCTAACGGCATTTTGGGCTGTACAAGTAGGGGCATTGCCAGCAGATCGAGGGACGTGATCATTCCCCTCTATTCAACATTGGTGAGGCCTCATCTGGAGTACTGTGTCCAGTTTTGGGCCCCACACTACAAGAAGGATGTAGAAAAATTGGAAAGAGTCCTGCGGAGGGCAACAAAAATGATTAGGGGGCTGGAGCACATGACTTATGAGGAGAGGCTGAGGGAACTGGGATTGTTTAATCTGCAGAAGAGAAGAATGGGGGGGGGGTTGATAGCTACTTTCAACTACCTGAAAGGGGGTTCCAAAGAGGATGGATCTAGACTGTTCTCAGTGGTACCAGATGACAGAACATGGAGTAATGATCTCAAGTTGCAGTAGAGGTTTAGGTTGGATATTAGGAAAACCTTTTTCACTAGGAGGGTGGTGAAGCACTGAAATGGATTACCTAGGGAGGTGGTGGAATCTCCTTTCTTAGAGGTTTTTAAGGTCAGGCTTGACAAATCCCTGGCTGAGATGATTTAGTTGGGGACTGGTCCTGCTTTGAGCAGGGGGTTGGACTAGATGACCTCCTGAGGTCCCTTCCAACCCTGATATTCTATGATTCTATGAAAATCCCAGGCCACCACAAAGGATAGAACTGTGTAAAAATACACTGAAGGACAAAGCAAGACGAAAATTTATTTGGGAAATATTTGTGGGTTTTGTAAGAGGCCTCACTTATCTGGGATATTGCCTTTCTTCTGTTCCTGATTGTGATTTCCTACTAGTAGCAATGGTACCAAAGGCAAAAAAAGTAAACAGAAAAGCAATAGATGTTGGTCCTTAATTTTCAATCTGAGTTCTGGGTAGAAAGTTGTGTCTATTTGGAGTTTATCATTCCCCAAGGGAAGTTCAAAGCAGTTACCATGGAAAATGAAGTCACTTGGAAGGACAGGTCTATGAAATCACTTCTTTTTGCAATTCAAACTATGGGCTGTACAACTGAAGTTAAATTTCATAATGCAGAATCTTGACTGGACAAAGTGGAAGGCATCATGAATTTATGACAAGAAATTATGCAAACTATATGTCATACTGTCCCTGCCCTAGTAAATGTGGCAGGGAGGATAGAGTCAGAAGCCATGCCTCTACTCTGCACATTCCACCCATGGAACAACCACAATCATAGTTCCTATACTACGGGTATCACAGAAATTCCATGTGCTCCCAAGGCAGCAAACTGCTTCAACGGTGTCCAAAAGCAGGGACATAGCACTCCACTTGCATATGCGAGACTGGTGGCAGCAAAATCCCTCCTGGAGTTCCTTTTGAAGTTGTGTGGCTCTGTATACTTCTAACTTAGGCCTGTGGCTAAATGCCAAAAGCTAGCCCTATGTCTAATAAATGTGATACTGTCAGGGTTCCCTTCCCACTCTGAACTCTGGGGTACAGATGTGGGGACCCGCATGAAAGACCCCCTAAGCTTATATTTCACCAGCTTAGGTTAAAAACTTCCCCAGGGCACAAATTCCTTGTCCTTGGATGGTATCACTGCCACCACCAAGTGAGTTAGACAAAGGTTTAGGAAAAGGACCACTTGGAGTTCCTTTTTCCCCCAAATGTCCCCCCAAGGCCCTTCATCCCCTTTCCTAGGGAGGCTTGAGAATAATATACCAACCAAACAGGTAAAAAAGGTGAGCACAGACCAGACCCTTGGGTTTTTAGGACATTAAAAACCCAATCAGATTCTTAAAAACAGAAGCACTTCTGTAAAATCAAGATGGAAGGTAATTTTACAGGGTAATAAGATTTAAAACACAGAGGATTCCCCTCTAGGCAAAACTTCAAAGTTACAAAAAACAGGACTAAACCTCGCTCTTAGCATAGGGAAAATTCACAAGCTAAAACAAAAGATAATCTAACGCATTTCCTTGCTATTACTTACTATTTTTGTAATATTAGATGTATCATTTCAGTAGGAGCTGGATTACTGGCTTGTTTACTTGCTGGATTACTCTCTTTGTCTCGGAAAGAACAACAACAACACACACAGCACAATGCAAAAACTTTCACTCACAGATTTGCAAGTATCTTCTCCCCTTATTGGTCCTTTTGGTCAGGTGCCAACCAGGTTATTTGATCTTTGTAACCCTTTACAGGTAAAGGAGGGATTTTATGCTATTCTTAGCTGTATGTTCATGACAGATACTTTCTAAGCTTAGCCTTAGGGCAGAAGAGAAGACTGAGGGAGGACATGATAACAGTCTTCAAGAACATAAAAGGTCCTTATATAGAGAACATTGGTAAGTTGTTCTCCTAAGCCACTTGTCATGCTGTCTGGAGTGGCTCATGACCATGAGTGCCTACCTCAGGGCAGACTGTCAAAAGCAGGGCAGACACCCCAAACTGGTTGTGCGTTCTATAATTAGATTTCACCAACCCAGTAACAAATATGAACTCCTGCATCACTGTATCATTCTGACCATGGAGTCACAGACAGTCCCTTTAGATTCCCCAGTCTATCTTGCTACCCAGGGAAACTGGACTTAGTGTTAAACGGTCATCTATACCAAAGATCACAAAGTATTCAGGTTATTTCCAGTCATATACCTCAGACTGATTTGTATCTCAGATCTCACACTAAAGATAACGCTTGTAGCCAATTCTGATATAAACTAACTAAGGGGTTTATTTACTAGGAAAAAGAAATGAGAGTTATTTACAGGTTAAAGCAAACAAAAATATACACACAAATGAGTTACCATCTATGGTTCCTAAAGATGACAGAGATGTCATAATCTGTCAATTCAAAATGTCTTTCATGGCGGACCCAGGGATAACCCCTGGGGATCTCTGCCTTAATTTAGTGTCTCTGTTCTCTGTTAATTTAGTATTAGAGTTCAAACAGCAAAGAGATGAAAAATTTTCTTGTGACCCTATTTTATCTTTTACATTTAGCTTTCCAGTCCATGAGACAAACTCCCTGTCACGTAGCATTTTCAAGGTGTGATAGGGCCATTCACCAATTATTTGTATCATTATGTTACTTATGGCCTGTTTAATCTTGATAGACCTCCTGAATGGGCAGGGGTAGATGATTCCCATGCCTGGGGTCACAAGTTCAGAGAAAACCTTTTCAAAGTTATACAGCAAAGCTTACATATTTCCTTATAGCATGGAATACAGACATTACAAGGGAGATTAATGCATGCAACACCTTACAAGCATTTCATAGAATCTAAATATATTTTTATTAGACTGATACCTACAGTAACTCCTCACTTAGTGTTGTAGTTATGTTCCTGAAAAATGGAACTTTAAGCGAAATGATGTTAAGCGAATCCAATTCCCCATCAGGATTAATAAGAATTAATGTAAATGAGGGGGTTATGTTACAGGGAAATTTTTTTCAGCAGACAAAAGACTATATTATATATATATACACACACACACACAGTATAAGTTTTAAACAAACAATTTAATACTGGTACACAGTGATGATGATTGTGGAGCTTGGTTGAGGTGGAGGAGTCAGAAGGTGGGATATTTCCCTTACTGCTAAATGATGAACTAGCAATTGGCTGAGTCCTCAAGGGTTAACTCTCTCACTCTGCAAGGCAGCAGGAATGGAGGGAGATATGCACATTTCCCTTAAGTACACTGCCTTGTTAATTAGATCAGCTTGCTAAGACCGTAGCTACTGCAAGCTCCCTCCGTATGGAAGATGGGGTAAGCGGGGTGCAGGAGCAGGGGGAAGGGGGACACCCTGACATTAGCCCCCCTCTTCCTTCCCACCCCCGGCACAGCAAGCAGGAGTCTTGGGGAGCAGCTCCAAGGCAGAGGGCAGGAGCAGCACATGGCAGTGCGGGGAGGGGCACAGATGAACTGCAGGCAGCTGCTGCACAGGGAACTTAGGGGAGCTGATGGGGGGAGCTGATAGGGAGCTGCCGGTCCACCCTGGTTCCAAGCCCCCACCAGCTAGCTGCAATGGGCTGCTCTTCCGGCAAGCAGTAGACAAAGCAGGCGGCTGCCAAACAACATTAGATGGGAGCATTACACAACTTTAAACGAGCATGTTCCCTAATTGATCAGCAACGTAACAATGAAACAACATTAACCAGGACGACTTTAAGTGAGGAGTTACTGTATTTTGAACAAAACTAACATACAGGTGAGCTGGTTTGGTTTCCAGCTATGAGTTTGTCAGTTCTTAGCTAATAAGAAGGGCATAGGTGAGAGCAGGGGCTGTCCTCCAAACCAGATTGTGACCCAAGATCTGCGTAAACCAAGCAAAGGGATGGAAAGGAGTTATTGCCCTTCTTGGCCAAGGCAGACAAGGGCACAGCCTGGCCCTTCATTATTTAGGCTCTGAATCTGCCACTCGTATTAATCCTCACTTGACTCTGCAAACAGTCCCTTTGAAATCAATGAGAATATTTATGAAACAAATAAGAGTGGCAGAATATCTTATTTGTTTTAATTTATAAAATGTGTCTATCCCAGGTGTGTGTAGGCTTTTTTATTTACATATCATTTTATACAAAATTGCATTCCAAAAATATCAATTTAGCCTGATCTCTTAACGAGCCATTCTGCTCAGAAAAGTGACTAAAAATGGCATTTTGAGCTTACTTGTTATTTTGTCTCTTAGGGCTATATTGTGACCTTAGTCACAGCCTTAAGAAAGGGATGATGCATAAACTGTATTCCCCCAGGATTTATCCCAGGAGACGTGATTAAGAGAGACTCTTCTGAGTCTAAATTTCCCTCCTGCTTCCCCCTTGCCTTGGAGAGGCTCATAGATTCATAGATTGTAAAGCCAAAAGGAACGATTATGATCATCTATTCCGGTGGTTCTCAAACTTTTTTAGTGGTGACCCCTTTCACATAGCAAGCCTCTGAGTGCGACACCCCCCCCTTATAAATTAAAAACACCTTTTTATATATTTAACACCATTATAAATGCCGGAGGCAAAGCGGGATTTGGGGTGGAGGCTGACAGCTCGTGACCCCCCATGTAATAACCTCACGACCCCCTGAGGGGTCCCAACCCCCAGTTTGAGAACCGCTGATTTATTCTGACCTCCTGCATAACACAGGCCATAGAACCTCACCCAGTAATTCCTGCATCAAGCCCATATCTTCTGGCTGATCTGGAGCATAAACTATAGAGCCCTATCACTGGGCTATGAGTCAGTTTCACTCTCTCTCTAGCCCAATAACTATTTAAGCACTTAATACAAAGTGGAACAGCGTTAACAGGAAAGACTGAGCATATGGTAAGAGCATCCAGGTAGGAAACCTGGGTTCAAGTCCTTGCTCTGAATCAGGCAGAAGAGAGATTTAAACTGCTGTGTCCCACATTCTCACTGAGTGCTCTAACCATTGAGTTATTAGTTTTAAGGGGGTTTCCTCCACCACCTCCTCTGACCTTGTTTTGTATGAGGCCCAATCTGATAGTGGTCTACTAGACT